>NC_057804.1:274003035-274279915 GCF_018294505.1 Triticum aestivum | reverse complement strand
CACATAAAGGGCTTTAAAAGAAATGCCACAGTCGGACGTCTGGGCGACATCACATAAAGGGCTTTAAAAGAAATGCCACAGTCGGACGTCTAGGCGACATCACATAAAGGGCTTTAAAAGAAATGCCACAGTCGGACGTCTGGGCGACATCACAGACAGGGCCTATAACAAAAGTAAAAAACAGGTCTGCCACCGTCAGATGTCTGAGCGACATCGCAGACAGGGCTTGTAATAAATGTAAATAACAAGATTAGTCCATCCACAAGAATAATCTTTTAACCGGATTTATCACACATAAATCCCACCGGAGTTTTGTCACTGAGGCTGATACCTGACAAGATAAGATGAATATAGTACTTGAACAAAGTACAAGATAATTGAAAGATTTAGGACTCTGCAGAGTTTGGATGAACTGACCACAACCAACGGATTTCCGTAGTCACGAAGGACTAGTTCTGTTTACGGTACTTCAATAGAAACACATTTAACTAGTACACACCCATTTCACCTCACGATGCCAGGAATCACCCTGGACAACGTCCAAGAAAAACTTTGAGACGGGGAGGCCACAACCTCGAATAGCATGGGATCAAATTTCTATACGCGCGCTCTAAGGGGTGCCCCCCTCTCGGTCCCAATCGGAAACACCCATGCCCCCTGACCGGATGACGGGCTTTAATCCAGGGCCATGGAACCCTCTCCCCGGCCTCTCTATTTGGTGTGTACCAGGAAAACGATTTGCAACTTACTATGCCATATTCCTTTCGAAAAACATGTGACAGTAGGAAGGAATGAATGGAAATGTGATTTGTTTCACGATGACACGGAAGTCAAATAATCTGGCGTAAGACTGGCATGTCACAACACTGCCATCTTACCCATCCTCATGCCAACACATGGCTATGCAAACATGTATCCAACAACATAATGCTTACTTTCCGATTATGGGCATGTAACATAACATTTAAAGTGATGTTCCTAAACATGCCATGACCATACTACAATGCAAACATGCAACAACACTCATCATATCAGGAGTTCAAACATGCTTGCCTGGTTCGGAGTAGTCGGAGTCTAACTGTGCGAAGTTTGCAGCTCCGTCACCTCCTCCGGTATCTACGGTATAAGAAAAATACGTACGCAACGTAAATACCGTGAGTGTACAGAAAAGTGTTCCAAATATTTTTCAAATAAACATGATAAAAAACTAGACAAAAATTTGAAGAGGACAGAAAAAGAATCACTCAAAAATTCCTTTCTGTTAAAAAGTTATAAGGGTTTTAACCCAAGGACCCATCTGTAATGAAACAGAAAACTTCCAGGGGGCTTTGCAGAAAAATCCAGAAAAACGGTTCAGAGTGAAAGCATATTTGTCAGAGTACGCTTTCAGTAACTGATTCAAAGAAAACAAAGGATAGGCTAACGGGCGGGTCCCACCCGTCAGGTTTGAAATTTCAAACGAGGGAATCGGGGCTCGTCGGCGCCCGAGAACCGCGGTGGTCGCCGACGGCGATCCACGGCGAGGCAGGGAGATCGGAGAGTACCTCCGTGTTCAGGGCGCCATTCCGCGTTTGTGGGAGGTGGTGGTGGTCGCCGGCGAGTACCACGTCGGCGGCGACGCTTGCTCCGGCGGACGGCGATTCGGGTGGTCATGGAACTCGTCGAAGAGAGCTGCGGAGGTGGAATTGGGGAGGGGGTTAGACTCGCGATAGCATGAGAAGGTCAGTGCACTTGGTAACCACGCGGAACTGACGCCATTCTGCTCCCTGTCGGCCGCTACGGTGATTCGGCCGCCGCAAAGCACGCCGACGCAGGCGGGCCAGGGCGCCACCGATGCCAGGAAGGCGCCAAGCGTGCGTGTGAGGCTCCGGACAAGCAAGCTAGGCCGTGAGCAACATGCCAAGTGCACTGTGAGCATGTGACTGAATTCTGACGAAAATCGACACTGAAACTCTGAACTTAACTGAAGATGAACAGAAACAGTGCACGCAAGGTGTTCGACAGAATGATCTAGGCATGTAGGGATTTTTCCCTGAGCTAGTTTTTGGTGGAGGGGTCTCTCATTGCATCTAGAGGCTGCATGAATATTTGTGGAATTTTTGGAGAGGTGTAGATATGAATTTCACCAAATTTGGCAAATCTGGTCCAAACTTGCAGTGAGTGAAATTTGAAATATTTGAACAGGAGAAGAGTGGATCAAGATGGTTCTGGGTTGTGGGTACAAAGGACTATCCAGGGGTGTTGAGTTGAGGTCAAAAATCAAAAGCATTAGGGTACTTGCTTTGCAATCCACCTAGGCTCAAAAGAAAAGATAGAATTATTTTGGGAGGAGAAATAGTTGGAATAAAATCCAAAAATTGATTTTATTAGTTTGGACAGAATGTTTGGGTTGTACCAAAGTGGGAGGAGGGGTTTTTGGGAAAATTTCACCATAGGAGGCATGGTAAAATTTAGAAGGGATCAAAACCAAATAAAAGCCCAAAACTAAAAGGGTTTTCTTTTTAAAAGAAACTAAATCCAAGGAAAGGATTTTTTTGAGAGGGCAAACTTAGAAGATGGTTTTTAGGAAGGGTTTAAATGACCTTCTTTCAAACCAAGCAAGGATCTTCCTGAAAACAAATTCACAAAATTTTTGGAGTGTCACAGCACCTACCCCCTTAGGAAAAATCTCGTCCCCGAGATTTCAGCTGATCCTTAAACAGGTGTGGGTGCTCTGTCCAAAGAAATTCCTCGCTCTCCCAAGTTGCTTCATCCTCAGTGTGATTACTCCATTGAACCCTGAAATACTTAATGGTTTTCCGTCGGGTCCTCCCCTCAGACTCTTCTAATATTTTTATTGGGTGCTCCCGGTAAGTGAGGTCCGGTTGTACGTCAATATACTCATGTGAAACTTGCTTCTCTGGGTTGCTCATGTATTTTCTCAACTGCGAGATGTGAAACACGTTGTGGATACCGGATAAGTCTCCGGGTAGGTCTAGCTGGTAGGCTACCTTGCCTCGTTGGGCCACTATATGAAATGGTTCGATGAATCTTGGTGCTAGTTTCCCCTTAATCCTGAATCGTTGCAGACCCTTCATAGGAGAAACTCTTAGGTATAACTATTCTCCGGGTTCAAAACTGATTTCCCGATGCTTTCGGTCATAATAACTCTTTTGCCGACTTTGAGCTATTTTGAGTCGTTCTCTAATTGTCTTAACTTTCTCCTCGGCCTCCTTGAGCATATCTGGGCCAAAGATATGGCTGTCTCTGGTTTCTGACCAATTTAGTGGGGTACGACATCTTCTCCCATATAGAGCTTCAAAGGGTGCCATTTGCAAGCTGGCTTGATAGCTGTTGTTGTATGCGAACTCTGCATATGGCAAACTTTCTTCCCAACTGTTCCCGTACGTGAGGACACAGGCTCTTAGCATGTCTCCTAGGATTTGGTTTACGCGTTCCGTCTGCCCATCAGTCTGGGGATGGTATGCGGTACTGAAGGCTAGTTGGGTTCCTAGTGCCTGTTGTAGCTGATCCCAGAATGTAGAGACGAACTGCATGCTTCTATCGGAGATGATAGTCTTAGGGACTCCATGCAGGCAGACGATACTGGCAAGATAAAGTCGGGCTAGTCTCTGAGAGGTGTAAGTTGCTTTTACCGGAATAAAATGTGCCACCTTGGTTAATCTGTCGGTTATGACCCATATGGCATCGTTTTCGTGTCGTGGCCGTGGCAGTCCAACGATAAAGTCCATTCCAATCTCGCCCCATTTCCACTCGGGTATCTTATTTGGCTGTAACAGTCCGGCTGGTTTCTGGTGCTCGGCCTTGATACGTTGACAAGAGTCACAACATGCAATGAACGTGGCTATATCTCTCTTCATACCGTGCCACCAAAAAAATTCCTGAAGGTCTTTGTACATTTTTGTCCCTCCAGGATGGATTGAATACGGAGCTGTGTGACTTTTAGTCAATATCTGTTGTTTGAGGTCTTTGACATTTGGTACGCATAGCCTCTCTCCGTACCACAATATTCCTTGCTCATCTACGTTGAATTCTGGGGCTCTTCCCAAACTCACTTTTCTTTTTATGCCCTCAATGCTGGGGTGTCCGTGCTGGGCTTCCTTGATCCTTTCCATCAGGGTAGGCTGTATTTCTATATTCTACACACTGCCTTCGGTAACCATTATTAGATTGAGTCTGGCAAATTCCTGCTGAAATTCTGGCCTCAACTTTGGTATATTGTCGTCGTCCGTGCTGGGATTTCGACTAAGTGTGTCTGCCACAACATTTGCTTGTCCGGGATGATAGTGGATTCCAACATCATAATCCTTCACCAACTCTAACCAGCATCGTTGCCGTAAATTTAACTCTGGCTGTGTGAAAATATACTTGAGACTCTTATGGTCTGTGTATATCTCACAACGATTCCCAAGTAGGAAGTGTCTCCATTCCTTGAGTGCATGAATGACCACTGCTAATTCCAAGTCATGAGTGGGGTAATTTTCCTCATGCTTGCGTAGTTGTCTAGAGACATACGCCACTACCTTGCCTTCTTGCATCAATACACATCCGAGGCCTTTCCGGGATGCGTCACAATATACCTCAAAATTCTTGTGTATATCCGGCACAATTAGTACTGGTGCCGTTGTTAATTTGCTTTTTAGCTCTTGGAAGCTTTTCTCACATGCTTCTGTCCATTCAAACTTCTTGCCTTTCTTGAGCAATTGTGTCATTGGCTTTGTTATAGTAGAGAATCCTTCAATAAATCTCCGATAATAGCCTGCCATTCCCAAGAAACTCCGTACGTCCGTGACGTTAGCTGGTGGTTTCCATCCAAGTACGGCCTTGACTTTTTCCGGGTCTACTGCAATACCTTCCTGGGTTAGCACGTGACCCAGAAAACCCACCTGTTTTAGCCAAAATTCACATTTGCTGAATTTGGCGTACAATTGATGTTTCCGGAGTTCTCCTAGCACAATCCTGAGATGTTCGGCGTGCTCTTCTGGTGTTTTGGAATATATCAGAATATCATTGATGAATACCACAACAAACTTGTCCATATACTTCATAAATACTTTGTTCATGAGGTGAAGAAAATATGCGGGGGCGTTGGTTAGTCCGAATGGCATCACTGTGAACTCATACAACCCATGTATGGAGGTGAATGCGGTCTTGGGAATATCTTCTGTTCGTACTTTTAATTGGTGGTATCCTGATCTCAATTCAATTTTTGAGAAGACTTTGGCCTATGCGAGCTGATCGAATAAATCATTTATTCGAGGCATTGGGTATTTGTTCTTGATTGTGATCATGTTGAGAGCTCGATAATTAATACACAACCTCATTGTTCCATCCTTCTTCTTGGCAAACAAAATAGGAGAACCCCAAGGTGAGGAGCTGGCTCGTATGTATCCTTTCTCCAATAATTCTTTTATTTGCTTCTTCAACTCTACCAATTCGGATGGTGCCATTTTGTAAGGTTTCTTGTAAATAGGAGCGGTTCCGGGTGCTAGCTCAATGCTGAATTCTATCTCTCGGTCTGGTGGCATGTCTGGTAGTTCTTCTGGAAATACGTCTGGGAATTCACATACTACTGGAACCTTGTTCAGCTCAGAAACGTCCACCTTGTTTACTCTAGGTTGCCGAGGTATTTGTCTCTCTTTGGCTGAAACTTTTATTTTCTTTCCATGATGGTGTGTGAGAATCATGGTACGGTTGAAGCAGTCAATAAAACCTTTGTTGGTGGTTAACCAATCCATTCCTAGGATGACATCCAGTCCTTTGCTTTCCAGTACAATAAGGTTGGCGTAAAACTTCAATCCTTCAAATTCAATAACCACACCTTGACAGTAACTCTAGGTCACTTGCTTAATTCCAGGGGACTTGATGATCATTGATTTTTCCAAGGAAAGCATCGAAAAATTATTTTGCAAAGCAAAAATTTTCGAAACGAATGAGTGAGAAGCTCCAGAATCAAACAAAACCATGGCAGGTATTGTGTTGACGGGGTATGTACCGAGTATGATATCTGGGGCGTTCTGTGCTTCCTCTCGGGTCACGTGGTTCAAGTGACCTTTCCGGTGGTTGTTGTTGGGGTTGAAATTGCTTCGCTTTGGTGCTGAATTATTTCCACCATTATTGAGCTTCGGGGTTGAGCTCCTTGGCTTGGGGCACTGCTTGGCATAGTGCCCTTCTTCTCCACAAGCATAAACAGGTAACGCCTGGGCGATAGTTGAACTCTTTGTCTCTTGCATGGAAATTCTTGATTGGACGTGAATTAATCGTCAGGGTTTTGTGTGAATCCCCCTTCTGAAATTCCTTCTTGCTTCTGTGATTGCGAGCAAAAGTAGTCTGGTCCCTTTTTCGTTTGTGGAAATCTTCCAGGCTACGTCGCTCATTTTCCAGGGTAATGGCCTTATCCACCAGTGTTTTAAAATCTGGAAAGGTATGCACAACTAGCTGGCACTTAAGGGCGGGTGCCAGGCCTTCCAAGAATTTTTCCATCTTCTTGCTCTCGGTCATGCGTTCTTCATTGGCGTAGCGAGACAGCAGAGTGAATTGGCTGTTGTATTCTGACACTGTCATGGCCCTTTGCTTGAGTTCATCAAATTCTTTCTTCTTGATTTTCATGACGCTCTTAGGAATATGTGCCCCACGAAAACCTTCTTTGAAATTTTCCCAGGTGATTTCATTTTCGTTGGGGTGCATGTGCAGGAAGTTTTCCCACCAGGATGCAGCTGCTCCTGTGAGATAGTGTGGTGCATACAATACTTTTTCACGGTCTGAACACTGTGCGATAATTAATTTTCTCTCCATGTCCCGAAGCCAGTCATCGGCCTCAAGAGGCTTGTCAGTATGAGAAAATGTTGGAGGACGCGTCTTTTGTAACTCAGATAATTTGGATTGCGGTTGATACTAACCACAATTACTTCCCATATTGATGAATTGGTTCATCATTTCCTGGTGTTGCTGCTGACTCTGTTCATACAAACGACAAACTTGTGTAAAAGTTGTTTCACTGTCCTGTTGACTCGTCTGTCCCTGAGTGAAATTTTGGTTCTGCGGTGTGCCATAATTTTCTTCTGGCTGAGTTGGCATGGAGCGCGTCCAAGGACGAGACATCTTTCACTCTGGGGATATATTTTGTGAACTTGTAAGATAAGAAAGAGAGTCACAAAAGTCAATGAAATCACACACAAAGAACATTTTAAAACTCCAGGATATTTTTGGAAACACACGATTTCGCGCGGAGAAGGACTAGTGTGTATCTTACACGCGGACATAATTATACATGACATCACTCAGGATATGCATACATAATCCTGACATGTTATTTAAACTAGTGCACTCCTCCAGATCCTACATGATGCGCAAATAGGCTACTTCTCACAACCTATGTACATATAAACATATTACACAAGTCGATACATCGCATGGCGTCTATGCGTACTTAGTCGGCGATGGTGAGGATCTCCCTTGGCCTGCCGAGGGTGAGACGCAGAGACGCTGGGGAATCAACCTCCTCCTTGCTAATAGGTTCCAGACGAGAAACGTTGTGCTGAGCTGATGGAGCAGGTGCCGTAGGCGGAATAACACGAATACGAGTGGGTGGAATAGGTGGGGTAGCACGTATGGGAGTGGGTGCAACAAGTGGTGCAGAGCGGACGGGAGTGGGTGCAATAGCCTGGTTAAACTCCTCTGTGGTAGGCAGACGAAAAGCAGAGGCGAGTATGGTAGGTGAGTGAGAGGCTGCGGATGACACAAAAGTCAGTGGTGGAGCGGTGTGCAGGAGTTCCCTCCTGTTAGCAGCACAGCCGTGAACTGAGTCCATGCGTGCAGCTACGAGGTCATCCACCATGGAGTCGAATGCTGCCTCCAGGGCTCGGACGTACTCGACAAGCATCTCAAAGGCTTCGTCTCGCTCTCCTCTGGGGCAAGAGAAAGAGTAGTGACAGGTGTAAGGCACATGGCATGGAAGGTAGCGGTAGCGATGGGTCTCCATTGCAGGAAGAACATACCGAAGATGGGCTATCGTCTCGCGGGCAGCCATCTGCATAGCATGCCTTTCTGTTGGCATGGCTCTCCCCACGAATCGGAGGCGGCGTATTTCAGCATGGCCTCCCCTGAACTGCACCGCGGCCTAGTGCATAGTCAGACTGTCGTTGATCTTGTGTGGATAAAGCGTGAAGACTGGGCGCACGGATGGCCCCATCGCAACTTGAACAATGAAGGAGATGAGTTTGATGAACCCCTCAGGTACATTGGCGAACATTTGAGACTCGCAGTCGTTGCCGGCCATCTACCAAAATTCTGAGTGATCAGATCATAAAATTTTATGCTGACTGTCAGAAAAATGACTACACTTGTAAAAACATGAATAACTCTATCATGCTAATAACCAATTAGCGATCGCACCTAGTGGCTTCCTACAGTCAGCCTGGCTCTGGTTACCAAGTCTGTCACGACTGGCTTTTCAATAAAATGTTTATTGATAAAACCGATCTTTTAAACCCAGTATAGGAAAAGTCATCCTTTCCGGTAGACAAAAGCTTGATAAATAGAGAACCAGTAGCAACGAATATATTACAGGGTTGAGCTGAGGCTGGTCAACAATTTATTACAAACTCGCCAATATCTTACATATGGGCAGTTATGACACAGGGGTGTGGTGGCATGCTACTAGCTCGAGGAAAAGTGGTGGTGGATAACTTGACTTCTACTGGCAGCTCATGGAGCATCGAGGTGAGGCTCGATGAATTTATTTCGGGGTTGCGGAAGCGGATAATACAATGACCAAGACAGGATCGCACGAGACTGACTGGGACTCCTCTAGGCGTCGGACTCGCTATCAAACTCTTCATCCATGAGATCGCCTTCATAAACATCTGGCCAAATCAACAAGCCAGGTGAGTACTTGAAAGTACTCGCAAGACAGTTCGGACAAAAGATATAATCAATGAATGCATGAATGCGTCATGGACAAAGGATGATGCTCATATAACAACGGTAATATTGTAGGACTTGATAAATAAAATAAATAACTGAAAACCGATCGGGTGTCTGGAGCGACGCCTCGAAAGGTAAATAAATAAAATGCATGCTGCAGTCGGGCGTCTAAGCGACACCACATAAAGGGCTTAAAAGAAATGCCGCAGTCGGGCGTCTTAGCGACACCACATAAAGGGCTTTAAAAGAAATGCCACAGTCGAACGTCTGGGCGACATCACATAAAGGGCTTTAAAAGAAATGCCACAGTCGGACGTCTGGGCGACATCACATAAAGGGCTTTAGAAGAAATGCCACAGTCGGACGTCTAGGCGACATCACATAAAGGGCTTTAAAAGAAATGCCACAGTTGAACATCTGGGCGACATCACATAAAGGGCTTTAAAAGAAATGCCACAGTCGGACGTCTAGGCGACATCACATAAAGGGCTTTAAAAGAAATGCCACAGTCGGACATCTGGGCGACATCATAGACAGGGCCTATAACAAAAGTAAATAACAGGTCTGCCACCGTCGGACGTCTGAGCGACATCGCAGACAAGGCTTGTAATAAATGTAAATAACAAGATTAGTCCATCCACAAGAATAATCTTTTAACCGGATTTATCACACATAAATCCGACCGGAGTTTTGTCACTGAGGCTGATACCTAACAAGATAAGATGAATATAGTACTTGAACAAAGTACAAAATAATTGAAAGATTTAGGACTCTGCAGAGTTTGGATGAACTGACCACAGCCAACGGATTTCCGTAGTCACGAAGGACTAGTTCCGTTTATGGTATTTCAATAGAAACACATTTAACTAGTACACACCCATTTCACCTCACGATGCCAGGAATCACCCTGGACAATGTCCAAGAAAAACTTTGAGACGGGGAGGCCACAACCTCGAATAGCATGGGATCAAATTTCTATACGCGCACTCTAAGGGGTGCCCCCCTCTCGGTCCCAACCGGAAACACCCATGCCCCCTGACCAGATGACGGGCTTTAATCCAGGGCCATGGAACCCTCTCCCCGGCCTCTCTATTTGGTGTGTACCAGGAAAACGATTTGCAACTTACTATGCCATATTCCTTTCGGAAAACATGTGACAGTAGGAAGGAATGAATGGAAATGTGATTTGTTTCACGATGACACGGAAGTCAAATAATCTGGCGTAAGACTGGCATGTCACAACACTGCCATCTTACCCATCCTCATGCCAACACATGGCTATGCAAACATGTATCCAACAACATAATGCTTACTTTCCGATTATGGGCATGTAACATAACATTTAAAGTGATGTTCCTAAACATGCCATGACCATACTACAATGAAAACATGCAACAACACTCATCATATCAAGAGTTCAAACATGCTTGTCTGGTTCGGAGTAGTCGGAGTCTAACTGTGCGAAGTTTGCAGCTCCGTCACCTCCTCCGGTATCTACGGTATAAGAAAAATATGTACGCAACATAAATACCGTGAGTGTACAGAAAAGTGTTCCAAATATTTTTCAAATAAACATGATAAAAAACTAGACAAAAATTTGAAGAGGACAGAAAAAGAATCACTCAAAAATTCCTTTCTGTTAAAAAGTTATAAGGGTTTTAACCCAAGGACCCATCTGTAATGAAACAGAAAACTTCCAGGGGGCTTTGCAGAAAAATCTAGAAAAACGGTTTAGAGTGAAAGCGTATTTGTCAGAGTACGCTTTCAGTAACTGATTCAAAGAAAACAAAGGATAGGCTGACGGGCGGGTCCCACCCGTCAGGTTTGAAATTTCAAATGAGGGAATCGGGGCTCGTCGGCGCCCGAGAGCCGCGATGGTCGCCGGCGGCGATCCACGGCGAGGCAGGGAGATCGGAGAGTCCCTACGTGTTCAGGGCGCCATTCCGCGTCTGTGGGAGGTGGTGGTGGTCGCCGGCGAGTACCACGTCGGCGGCGACGCTTGCTCCGGCGGACGGCAATTCGGGTGGTCGTGGAACTCGTCGGAGAGAGCTGCGGAGGTGGAATTGGGGAGGGGGTTAGACTCGTGATAGCATGAGAAGGTATCTGACGAGGTTAGGGCGCCGAAGATGACCTCACCGGAGTGAACGATGCCGGAGCCCGAGGCGGACGGAGGTGGCCGGAGTCGAGGAGGAAAGGCCCCTCGAGGCTCGTTTAGTGGCTGGGCGGGGTCTGGTGAGGTGGTGGAGTCGTGCGGGGGCGAGAGCAAGCTCGGGGTGCTATATATAGCCGCCCCGAGGCGGTTGCCGAGAACGGAGTTCTCCGGCGAGGTGATTACGGCGGCGCTGCGGTTGCACGAGTGGGTTCAGAGGTTGAGCGTCGTCGTGGGTGTCTCCTGGTTCCGTTTAGGTGCTAACCGCGTCGGGATTTGGTTGCTTAGGGGGAGCTCGACGGAACGGGGCAGTGCGGGCCCGTCGGCGGCAGGGAGCACGCTCTGTGCTTGCCGCGCCACGGCGACGGTGTTGCATGCGTGCGCTAGCGAGGAAATGGCCACGCGGAGCCACCAGGGGGTTTGGGCGGCGCCGAACGGCGTTATGCCACCGTTCTGCTCCCTGTCGGCCGCTACGGTGATTCGGCCGCCGCAAAGCACGCCAGCGCAGGCGGGCCAGGGCGCCACCGACGCCAGGAAGGCGCCAAGCGCGCGTGTGAGGCTCCGAACAAGCAGGCTAGGCCGTGAGCAACGTGCCAAGTGCACTGTGAGCATGTGACTGAATTCTGACGAAAATCGACACTGAAACTCTGAACTTAACTGAAGATGAACAGAAACAGTGCATGCAAGGTGTTCGACAGAATGATCTAGGCATGTAGGGATTTTTCCCTGAGCTGGTTTTTGGTGGAGGGGTCTCTCATTGCATCTAGAGGTTGCATGAATATTTGTGGAATTTTTGGAGAGGTGTAGATATGAATTTCACCAAATTTGGCAAATCTGGTCCAAACTTGCAGTGAGTGAATTTTGAAATATTTGAACAGGAGAAGAGTGGATCAAGATGGTTCTGGGTTGTGGGTACAAAGGATTATCCAGGGGTGTTGAGTTGAGGTCAAAAATCAAAAGCATTAGGGTACTTGCTTTGCAATCCACCTAGGCACAAAAGAAAAGACAGAATTATTTTGGGAGGAGAAATAGTTGGAATAAAATCCAAAAATTGATTTTATTAGTTTGGACAGAATGTTTGGGTTGTACCAAAGTGGGAGGAGGGGTTTTTGGGAAAATTTCACCATAGGAGGCATGGTAAAATTTAGAAGGGATCAAAACCAAATAAAAGCCCAAAACTAAAAGGGTTTTCTTTTTAAAAGAAACTAAATCCAAGGAAAGGATTTTTTTTGAGAGGGCAAACTTAGAAGATGGTTTTTAGGAAGGGTTTAAATGACCTTCTTTCAAACCAAGCAAGGCTCTTCCTGAAAACAAAATCACAAAATTTTTGGAGTGCCACATATAATAGCATGAAACAATCAAAAATTATAGATATGTTGGAGACGTATCAAGCATCCCCAAGCTTAATTCCTGCTCGTCCTCGAGTAGGTAAATGATAAAAACAGAATTTTTGATGTGGAATGCTACCTAGCATAATTCTCAGTGTAATTTACTGTGGCATGAATGTTTAGATCCAAATGATACAAAATAAAAGTACATATTGACATAAAAATGGTGATACTTCAAGAATACTAATCAAAGTAATCATGTCTTCTCAAAATAACATGGCCAAAGAAAGTTATCCCTACAAAATCATATAGTCTGGCTGTTACTCTATCTTCATCACACAAAGTATTTAATCATGCACAACCCCGATGACAAGCCAAGCAATTGTTTCATACTTTAATAATCTCAAACTCTTTCAACTTTCACGCAATACATGAGCGTGAGCCATGGACATAGCACTATATGTGGAATAGAATGGTGGTTGTGGAGAAGAAAAAAAGGAGAAGATAGTCTCACATTAACTAGGCGTATCAACGGGTTATGGAGATGCCCATTAATAGATATCAATGTGAGTGAGTAGGGATTGCCATGAAACGGATGCACTAGAGCTATAAATATACGAAAGCTCAACAAAAGAAACTAAGTGGGTGTGCATCCAACTCGCTTGCTCACGAAGACCTAGGGCATTTTGAGGAAGCCCATCATTGGAATATACAAGCCAAGTTCTATAATGAAAAATTCCCACTAGTATATGAAAGTGACAACATATGAGACTCTCTATCATGAAGATCATGGTGCTACTTTGAAGCACAAGTGTGGAAAAAGAGATAGTAGCATTGTCCCTTCTCACTTTTTCTCTCATTTTTTTTCTTTTTCTTTTTCTCTTTTTTTTCTTTTTTCTTTGGCCTTTCTTTTTTTCTTTTTGGCCTTTCTTTTTTCTTTTTTCTTTTTCTTCTTTCTTTTTTTTTCTTTTTGTAAAGTCCGAAGTCTCATCCCGACTTGTGGGGGAATCATAGTCTTCATCATCCTTTCCTCACTAGGACAATGCTCTAATAATGAAGATCATCACACTTTTATGGATTTACAACTCAAGAATTACAACTCAAAGCTAGAACAAGATATGACTCTATATGAATGCCTCCAGCAGTGTACCGGGATATGCAATGAATCAAGAGCGACATGTATGAAAATTATGAAGGTGGCCTTGCCACAAATAAGATGTCAACTACATGATCATGCAAAGAGAAATAGGACAATAGTAATGCGTGTCATATGAACGGAACGGTGGAAAGTTGCATGGCAATACATCTCGGAATGGCTATGGAAATGCCATAATAGGTAGGTATGGTGGCCGTTTTGAGGAAGGTATATGGTGGGTGTATGATACCGGCGAAAGTTGCACGGCACAAGAGAGGCTAGCAATGGTCGAAGGGTGAGGTGCGTATAATCCATGGACTCAACATTAGTCAAAAGAACTCATGTACTTGTTGCAAAAATTTAGAAGCCATCAAAAACCAAAGTACTACGCGCATGCTCCTAGGGGGATAGATTGGTAGGAAAAGACCATCGCTCGTCCCCGACCGCCACTTATAAGGAAGACAATCAATAAATATAATTGTGCTCCAACTTCATCACAAAGTGGTTCACCATACGTGCATGCTACGGGAATCACAACCCTCAACACAAGTATTTTTCATAATCACCTCAACTAGCATGACTCTAATATCACTACCTCCATATCTCAAAACAATTATCAAGCATCAAATTGATCATAGCATCCAATTCTTTTTCTATGATAGTTTTTATTATACCCAAGTTGGATGCTCATCATTCTTGGACCAACTTTGTAAACATAGAAAATACCATGCTGTTCTAAAAGACTCTCAAAATAATATAAGTGAAGCATGAGAGACTAGCAATTTCTTCAAAATTAAGTCACCATCGTGCTCTAAAAGATATAAGTGAAGCACTAGAGCAAAAACTATCAAGCTCAAAAGTTATAAGTGAAGCACATGGAGTATTCTAGCAAATTCTAATCAAGTTGGCTTCTACCAAAAGGTGTGTACAGCAAGTATTATTGTGGTAAACTAAAAAGAAAAGACTAATATAAAACACGACGCTCCAAGCAAAACACATATCATGTGGCGAATAAAAATATAGCTCCAAGTAAAGTTACCAATGAACGAAGACGAAAGAGGGGATGCCTTCCCGGGGCATCCCCAAGCTTAGGCTTTTGGCTATCCTTGAATATCTTCGGGTGCCATGGGCATCCCCAAGCTTAGGCTCTTGCCACTTCTTATTCCATAGTCCATAAAAGCTTTACCCAAAACTTGAAAACTTCACAACACAAAACTCAACAGGAAATCTTATAAGTTCCGTTAGTGAAAGAAAACAAAACCACCACATAAGGTACTGTAATGAAATCATTCTTTATTTATTTTGGTGTTAAACCTACTATATTCCAACTTCTCTATGGTTTATAAACTATTTTACTAGCCATAGATGCATCAAAATAAGCAAACAACACACGAAAAACAGAATTTGTCAAAAACAGAACAGTCTGTAGCAATCTGTAACTAACGCAAACATCTGGAACTATAAAAATCCTACCAAAATAGGAAGTCCTGGAAAATTTGTCTATTGATCAGAAGAAAAAAGAATCAACGCAAAAGCACGTTTCTGTGATTTAACAAAACTAAATTCGTGTGTGCAAAGTTTCTGTTTTTCAGCAGAATCAAATCAACTATCATCATAGGTTATGCTATAGGTTCTACTTGGCACAAACACTTATTAAAAGATAAAAAAACATCTAAACAGAAGGTAGATGCAAGATTTATTACTAAACAGTAACAAGAAAAAACACAAATAAAATTGGGTTGCCTCCCAACTAGCGCTATCGTTTAACGCCCCTAGCTAGGCATAAAAGCGAGGATAGATCTAAGTAGTGCCATCTTTGACACTTGGAGAGGAAAAAGAGGATCTCCTTTCTATGTCATTCATTCTTCTATTTAGGGTAAGCACATGGCCATTAATGGATGAAGTAAGATTAAGCACGTTACAGAAGTTTGCCTCTAAACTAGACTTCATCTCTTTGATAATTTCATTTTGATAAGAGCACAAGAGAGTAGTAGATTCAACCTTATCATTCATAGGGTGCCCAAATATGGTTTTCATTTTTTCATAAGTATCTATAGCATCCCCTTCAAGAAAACCTTCTTCAAACATAGAATCTAACACTTGTTTAAAAGAACCGGGCAAGCCAACATAGAAACTTTTTAAGTAAACTTCAATTTGATATTGTGGCACATAGCTAGCCTGAATCCTTAATAACCTATCCCAAGCATCTTTTAAAGACTCATCAAGTAAATAGTGAAAAATTCCAGAGTCATCCTCATCAAAATTATTCAAGCCCTCATTGGTGACCTCGGTGGGTCTTTCTATAGCATCATTATTTATGAGCTTAGAGAGGATAGAGGGGTTATCCAAGGTAGCAGAACCTAGGGAAGGGCCCTTAGTTCTTTTTGATTCGGCCATGGCAACGGGAAGGCAAACGGAAAAAGGAGAAGAAGATTGGGAAAGAGAGGGCAAATAAAATGGCAAGGGTGAAGTGGGGGAGAGGAAAATGAGAGGCAAATGGAAAATAATGTAAATGCGAGGGAGATGAGTTTGTGATGGGTACTTGGTATCTCTTGACTTGAGCGAAGACCTCCTCGGCAACGGCGCCAGAAATCCTTCTTGCTACGTCTTGAGCTTGTGTTGGTTTCCTTGAAGAGGAAAGGGTGATGCAGCAATAGTAGCGTAAGTATTTCCCTCACTTTTTGAGAACCAAGGTATCAATCCAGTAGGAGGCTCCTCAAAAGTCCCACGCACCTACACAAACAAAGAACTCGCAACCAACACAATAAAGGGGTTGTCAATCCCTTCACGGCCACTTGCCAAAGTGAGATCTAATAGAGATAGTATGATAAGATAAATATATTTTTGGTATTTTATAATATAGATGCAAAAAGTAAAGATGCAAATAAAAGTAGATTGGAAGTAAATATGATAAGAGATAGACTCAGGGGCCATAGGTTTCACTAGAGGCTTCTCTCAAGATAGCATAAGTATTACGGTGGGTGAACAAATTACTATCGAGCAATTGGTAGAAAAGCGAATAATTATGAGATTATCTAGGCATGATCATGTATATAGGCATCACGTCCGCAACAAGTAGACCGACTCCTGCCTGCATCTACTACTATTACTCCACACATCGACTGACTCCTGCCTGCATCTAGAGTATTAAGTTCATAAGAACAGAGTAACGCATTAAGCAAGATGACATGATGTAGAGGGATAAACTCATGCAATATGATATAAACCCCATCTTTTTATCCTCAATGGCAACAATACAATACGTGCCTTGCAACCCTTTCTGTCACTGGGTAAGGACACCGCAAGATTGAACCCAAAGCTAAGCACTTCTCCCATGGCAAGAAAGATCAATCTAGTAGGCCAAACCAAACTGATAATTCAAAGAGACTTGCAAAGATAACTCAATCATACATAAAAGAATTCAGAGGAGATTCAAATATTTCTCATAGATAAACTTGATCATAAACCCACAATTCATCAGATTTCGGGAAACACACCGCTAAAAGAGTTTACATCGAATAGATCTCCACAAGAGAGGGGGAGAACATTGTATTGAGATCCAAAAAGAGAGAAGAAGCCATCTAGGTAATAACGATGGACCCGAAGGTCTATGGTAAACTACTCACAGCTCATCGGAGGGGCTATGGTTTTGATGTAGAAGCCCTCTATGGTCGATTCCCCCTCCGGCGGAGCACCAACGAAGGCTCCAAGATGGGATCTCGCGGATATAGAAGGTTACGGTGGTGGAAATTATGTTTCGTCGGCTCCCTGGATATTTTCGGGGTACGTAGGCTTATATAGGAGGAAGAAGTACGTCGGTGGCCGCCCGAGGGGCCCACGAGACAGGGGGCACGCCCTATAGGGGGGTGCCCTACCCTCTCGTGGCCGCCTCGGCTGCTTCTGGACTTGCACTCCAAGTGCTCTGGATCACGTTCGTTCCAAAAATCACGCTCCCGAAGGTTTCATTCCGTTTGGACTCCGTTTGATATTCCTTTTCTCCGAAATACTAAAATAGGGGAAAATAGCAATACGGGCTGGGCCTCAGGTTAGTAGGTTAGTCCCAAAAATGATATAAATGTGTAAAATAAATCCCATAAACACCAAAAGCGGTAATATAATAGCATGAAACAATAAAAAATTATAGATACGTTGGAGACGTATCAATGTTCAATAGTTGTGGGTGCATTCTGTTATTGTATATCATGTGAGAAGTAAATCGAATTTGGTTGTACTAAATACACGAGACACAAATACAATTGCTATATTTCCAAGTTGTTAAGCATGCTTGGTTTGGTTAACTATCTGATCTTCTATTAGGAGTATGTTATATTGTGTAATGTGGTGCTTAGTTAAAATTTGGTTCATTTGTTGTGGTGCTTAGTTAACTGTTTGGTTCAATTCTGCAATGCGATGTTCAATTGTTGTGGGTGCATTCTGTTATTTTCTACCATGTGAGGAATAAATTGAATTTGGCTATACTAAATACATGAGAAACAAATACAATTGCTATATTTCCATGTTGTTAAGCATGCTTGGTTTGGTTAACTGTCTGATCTTCTATTAGGAGTATGTTATATTGTGCAATGTGGTGCTCAGTTAATGTTTGGTTCATTTGTTATGTTGTTTAGTTAACTGTTTGGTTCAATTCTACAATGCGATGTTCAATTGTTGTGGGTGCATTATGTTATTTTGTACCATGTGAGGAATAAATTGAATTTGGCTGTACTAAATACATGAGAAACAAATACAATTGCTATATTTCCATGTTGTTAAGCATGCTTGGTTTGGTTAACTGTCTGATCTTCTATTAGGAGTATGTTATATTGTGGAATGTGGTGCTCAGTTAATGTTTGGTTCATTTGTTGTGGTGTTTAGTCAACTGCTTGGTTCAATTCTGCAATGCGATGTCCAATTGACGTTGGTAGAATTTTGTATTGTTGTTCATGTGAGGAATAAATCAAATTTGGATGCACTTAATACATCGGAAACATATAAAAGTGTTATATTTCCTAGTTCTCAATCATGCTTGGTTTGGATAAATGGGTTTTCCATGTGGCTTGAATTAATCTGATGGATCTACAACGTGCTTATTTTTTCATCAACATATTTTACTGATAGCATGCGAACCCTTACTTAACCTGATGACTAACTACCTTATATGTGTTGTAGGGAAACAATGGGAAGCACTGAGGTTTACAATCGAGGTTAGCATGTGCTTGGTCCATTGTCTAATAGCACATTATAAAGCAATTGCAGGATCCATTCTAATATTTAGGTTTTTAACAATTTGGTCTTGCACATGTAGGTCCTACTGTCAGAGGTTTTGACCCACTGTTCGACCCTTTTTGCATATGGGGAAATGAGTTGTCCATGAATATCAATCAAGTCAAGAAACTCAGAAAGATTGTTAGGATAAAGAAATTAGCGAAAAAAACAATAAGATCTTTCTTTGCACAATGAAGAAGACATCAGTTCACTACAGGATGGTACTAACTAGTATACCTTGCCATTTTTATTCCTTTGCCCCATTTCCAATATTGAGAAGATATTTATGCACATCCTTGTTTTCAGGCCTTTCTAAAGTAGTTCATGATTACCTCTCAAACCACCTCTATGGTCAGGAGGCGAGGAAGGTTTTCATACAACACGCACGATTCAATATTGAAGTGTTCCTGAAGAGGACAAATGATGGACGGTCAATCATCCACAGGCACTGGCCTAAAGTTGCAAAGACCTTGAACATGAATGAAGCTCAATATTCGCCTTCCGCTTTAGCAGTTTTCCAGATGAGATGCATCTGTCTATGTATTGTCTATGATGCTAATTTGGAAAGGTTCTACATGATGCATGTGAAACTTGGTGCTGGTGCAGTTGTGTAATGGGTAGCTGAGTGCTGAAGCTATATCATGTTGTACTCTAATGTATTTCAATTATGAAATCCTGCTTCCTTAATATGGAAATGAAATATATTATGTGCTTAATATGAATGTCAATTATATTAATAAATGGATTATTAATAAAAGGGAAATTAGCCTGCTAGTGGCCAATTAGCCTGCTAATTGCGTTTTCTATTGCACAGGCTATTGAGAAAACACCGTGGTCAATGATCTCAGGCAATGCACACTATTTCTATGAATAAACCGTGTTGGATCAATGAACAATCACACATGACATCCTCTTGAAAACTGTTTGCGTTAGGCCACCTTGCACAAACGTTTACCACATGAAAACTATGTGTGATGGACAGCCTATGCCACACAATTTCTTCTATGCATCGTGTGTGATGCATTCAATAACGCAAACGATAATTTTTTTAATATCGTGTGTAATGGCAACACTATCACAAATGATTTAACGAGGAAAATTGTGTGTGATGTAACTGCGAACGGAAACATTTTCCTTTGATCGACTGTGTGGGATGTATATACAAACAGAAAAGCTTAGTGGGGACTGACTGCGTGGGATGTAGTTATGACCGAAAACGATTTCGCCTGTATAATTGTATTTTTTAGCACTGCTATACATATAACCATATTTGATCGCTCGACGGTCGCACACGACCTCATTTTGCCGAGCGTGTGTGCAAGGAGGGCATATCCCCGATGGTTTCTGGGTTGTGTGGGAAGGACCCACCTATCACAGTCACTCACTAGGTGACGGTTCAGAACACCGTCGTGGAAAGGGGTTAAAACCATTTGTATAGCACCTAACATACCAGTGTTCGTAAGTAAATAGAAGTGTGATGATCATCATTATTCATTATTAGAACATTGTCCCAAGTGAGGAAAGGATGATGGAGACTATGATTCCCCCATAAGTCGGGATGAGGAACCGTAGGAAAAAAGGAAGAAAAAATAGGCCAAAAAGAGCCCAACAAAAATAGGAAAAAAGGGAAAAGAAAAAATGAGAGAAAAATAAAGAAGGGGCAATGTTACTATCCTTTCCAAACTTTTGCTTCAAAGTAGCACCATGTTTTTCATACAGAGAGTCTCCTATGCTTTCATTTTCATATAAGTAAGGGGAATTTTTCATTATAGAACTTGGCTTATATATTCCAGTGATGGGCTTCATCAAATGCCCGAGGTCTTCATGAGCAAGCAAGATGGATGCACACCCACTTAGTTTTATTTTTGACCTTTCATACACTTCTAGCTCTTAGTGCAACCGCTGCATGGCAATCCCTACTCCTTGCATTGACACCAATTGATAGGCATCTCCATAGCCCATTCATTATTCTCGTCAATGTGATACTTTCTCCTTTTTTGTCTTCTCCATATTATCTCTACCACCATACTCTATCCCATCCATAGTTCTATGTCCATGGCTTGCGCTCATGTATTGCATGAGGGTTGAAAAAGTAGAACCACGCTAAAAAGTATGAACCAATTGCTCAGATTGTCATCGGGTTTGTGCAGGATAAATACTTTGTGTTAAGAAGATGGAGTATGACAAGGCTATATGATTTTGTAGGGATAATGTATTTTAGCATTGATATTTTGAAAGGCATGATTGTTTGTTGGTATGCCTTATCATTATTGTTTTTATGTCAAGTTATAGACTATTGCTTTCAATCATTCAGATCTTAATATTCGTGCCACAAAAGAGAGATTACATGTTGAACATGCTAGGTGGCATTCCACATGAAAAATTCTGTTTTTATCATTTACCTACTAGAGGACGAGCATGAATTAAGCTTGGGGATGCTTGATACGTCTCGAACATATCTATAATTTTTTATTGTTCCATGCTATTATAGTATCAATCTTGGATGTTTTATATGCAATTATATATTATCTTTTTGGACTAACCTATTAACTTAGTGCTAAGTGCCAGTTGCTGTTTTTGCCTGTTTTTGGTTTACTAGGAATCAGTACCAAACGAAGTCCAAATGCCACGAAATTTTTTGATGATTTTTTCTAGACATAAGAGACACTATATGCTTTGGCAGGAGGCTAGAAGGCGAAGGAAGTGGCCACGAGCCACCAAGGCGCGCCCAGAGGGTACAGCGCCTTGGTGCCTCGTGGGCTTATCGTTCCTCCATTTGACCTAATTCTGACTCTATAAATTCTCTAAAATTGGGAAAACAATAGAGAGCCACCCAAAACACTTTCTCCACCACCGCAAGCTTCTGTTCTCGCGAGATCCCATCTAGAGGCCTTTTCTGTCACTCTGCCGGAGGGGATATCAATCATGGAGGGCTTCTACATCAACGTTGCTACCCCTCCGATGATGTGTGAGTAGTTTACTACAGACCTACAGGTCCATATCTAATAGCTAGATGGCTTCTTCTCTCTCTTTGATCTTCAATACAATATTCTCCTCGATGCTCTTGTAGATCTATTCGATGTAATCCTTTTTGCAGTGTCTTTGTTGGGATCCGATGAATTGTTGGTTTATGCTCAGATTATCTATGAATATTATTTGAGTCTTCTCTGAAATCTTTTATGCATGATTGTTATATCTTTATATTTTTCTCTGATCTCTCTGTTTGGTTTGGCCAACTAGATTGATTTGTCTTGCAATGGGAGAGGTGCTTTGTTATGGGTTTGATCTTGCGGTGCTCAATCCCAGTGGCAGAAGGGGACATGACACATATTTGTATTGTTGCCACTAAGGATAAAACAATGGGGTTTATTCATATTGATTGGATTTACTTTGTCTACATCATGTCATCTTGCCTAAGGCGTTACTCCATTCTTTATGAACTTAATACTCTAGATGCATGATGGATAGAGGCCAATGTGTGGAGTAATAGTAGTAGATGCAGGCAGGAGTCGGTCTACTTGTCTCGGACGTGATGCCTATATACATGATCACTTTCTTGGATATCGTCATAATTATTTGTTTTTCTATCAATTGCCTAGCAGTAAATTTTTTACCCACCGTATGCTATGTTCAAGAGAGAAGCCTCTAGTGAAAACTATGGCCTCGGGGTCTATCTTTATCATATATTAAAATCCAAAAATACCCTGCTGCATTTTATTTACTTTTATTTTTTTGTGTTTTTTTAATCTATCTATCACTACGAGATTGGGTCCTTGCAATTAATCGCAAAGGGATTGAGAACCCCTTGTTTAAGTTGGGTGCAAGAATTCATTATTTTGTGTGTAGTACTGCTAACGAGGTATTCTGTGGTTCTCCTACTAGATAGATATTCTTGGTTCTTAACTGAGGGAAACACTTAGCTCTACAGTAATGTATCATCCTCTCCTCTTGGGAGAAATCCCAACGGAGCTCACAAGAAGCACCTCCAGGCCAAATCGAATGAATACCTGGTCCCCAACGCCTCCACCTCACCTCATGGGATCTCGAGGCCCTCACCGAGATTGTTCGTGGCTTTCACCCATGCACGATCTTCCCCGCAGCTCTTGATCGCCCAGGAAACTCCCAACCGCGTGACTCCGACATCTTCCAGCACCTTGCTTGCCTCCAACTACTATAATGACCGTCGTCGCCCCACCATGACCGCAACTCTCTCCTTCCTTCTTTTCTCCCGTGCTTAGAGCCCGACCGTCGTCGTTGCTTTATAGGAACATCTTCACCGCACTGGTTCAAAGCAACCAACACAGACGCTCGAAGTTCTTGTCGCCGGAGACCTCCATTCGCGCCTGCACTGGATCTGCACTTGGTCGGGGTCAAGTAAGGCGAGAGGAAAATTTCTTGTGTTGAGGACGGGCATAAAACTTGGTTGGGATGAAGTCCTATGTCCTGATTTGACATCCTATTGTTTCAGGGTGGGGCAAGTTGCATGTTGAGGATGGAGATGCAACTAGTTGGGGTCACGAGAGGAAAGTTGGTTGTCGAGAATGGACATGCAACTAAGTCCATGCCATGGGAAAATTATGTGTCGAGAGGGAACATGCAACTAGGTAGGGGGCAAATTGAGTGTCAAGTATGGGTATGCAACCGGGTTCATGTTAGGGGCAAGTTGTATGTCAAGAGGGAACATGCAACTAGGTTGAGGGGCAAGTTGCATGTCAAAGGTGGACATGCAAATGTGCCGGCAGAGTTGCGCGCTGGACATGCAACTGACTGACAAGCCCTACTGGACTATTTGCAGCCGTCTTGGGGCCATGCAGATGCAGTTGGGTTGCAATATTTGTTGTTTTCTAGTGCTGGGCATGCAACCAGCCGACAATCCCCTACAGGTTCGACCGAGTTGCATTAAAGGCCATGCAGTTTCAGTCGCAGTCGCATTGGGGTCATGTAGTAGCAGTCGGGTTGCAAATACCTGCAGTCACAAGTCTACTGATGGACACGCAACTAGCCGACAACTTTGATTTTCTCTAATTGCGACCACATTGAGGGTGGGCATGCACTTGCAATCGGGTTGCAACACTTGAGTTGTATAATTTCAACATTGCTTACATGTTTATTAGCTCAAAATGCAGTCAAGTTGATCCATCTTTGTTTTAAATAAAGATAAAATAGTATGAAAATATTAGAAAATGGTTAGTCGACTAATAATGCACAATTCTATACATTTCTTCACTGTTATTGACTTGAAGAACCAAAATTAAAAAGCAACAAAAAATATAACAATAACACCACCCTACACAAAAAATGAGGCATGCGCTAATAGAAACAATGAGAGAATAACTCTCCAAACGCGGCCCATATCCTGCTAGCCCCCCAAAAACCAAAGGAGTCAACCATCAACAAGTTCACGAAACCTCATACTCTGAGCTCACGGTGCTAGCAACGCTAACTAGCGCTCAACCATGTGACACATTTGGTGGCCGATTTTGGTGTTTTGACCCTTTGCGCAAAGTTTAGCCGGATCTGACCTCGGTTTGAAAATATTTCAAGATTTGACCCTTTTTCTACCATTGGGGAGGCTGGTGGTAGGGTAGAATAGGCTACCACCGGAGGCCACCGTGGTAGCCCACTCATCAATGTCAGTTTCGGTAAATGGCAACCGTCTCCAGCCGTCCACCGTACCGCCAGAGGTCTCATTGGTACGCTATGCAACCCTACAACTAGAGACCCTGGTGGTAGGTCCTCAACAGTTATAAACTCGCAAGTGCCGGGGCGCGGGGCCCACCCATGAACTCCATCCCCCATGTTTTCCCCTGCGTCGTGCCATGCCAGAACAACAAAGATGAATTGCTCTGTCATCCGCTCCACCCCCTGCGATCTTGTTTGGTTCTCCACCAATTTTGTGGATCGAATGCGCTCTGAAATGAGAAAAGTAAGCTCTCTCAATCCCTTCAAATCATTTTAGTGAAAAAAGCTTTTGATGTGATGCATTATTTGGCACAAGATGATCCCTATTTCATCTAGTAGATTTTGAATTTTGTTGTTTTTAGGTTTGTTTAGTTAGGATTAACATGATGTTTGATGTGGTTGAATATGATAAAACCCTATTTCCACTAGTAGATGAACCCTAGTTCATGCTTCTATAAAGTATCAACATGAACCTTAGTTCGTGTTCATAATTTTTTTTGAATTGTTCATTGATGTTTGATGGGGTTGAATATGATTCAATTGATAGAACCCTATTTAATCTAGTAGATGAATCCTAGTTCATGTTTCTATGGGTTCATGTTCACGATTTTTTAATTGGTCATTGATGTTTGATGTGGTTGAATATGATTGATGTGGTGACGTGGTTGATGTGGTTGAATATGATTGGTTAATGTGGTATGATGGATAAAATGATTGATTGGAGATATGATGGATATATATGATTGTTGATTCAATATGATTTAGTTTGATTAAGTATGATTCATTCACATTTATATAGTAACTAGGTTTTTAGTTTGATTAACATGATTCTTATGCATATTCCATTGTTGATTATATATATATATATATATATATTGATTGATGTAAGTTGAATACACTAGAATTTATAAATATGATATGATGCATGTTGGTTGAATATGACATAACTCATTTGCAATTTTTTTAGGAGGCCCCCCTTGCACACACCATCGGCACTAAGTACACCATACTTGACCATGCGTTCGACAACGGTCATCGCGCCCATTTTATGGAGAATGGAGTGGTAATAACTATGATCAAGTTGTTGCAACAAAAATTGGTTATTATGAGAAATAAAGTTACTAACTATTATTGTTTACATTTTGACAGATGCTACCCCCATTGCGATGAGGGGCCACACCAAGGCCGTTCAGATGTAGTATGATGAACATCACACACTATACTTTAGGAGAGTATTACTTCTGGATGTTCTTCAGTTCAAGCTAAAGCCACCGACGCTCATCCACTCAGCTCTCACAGCATTGGTCGACCGGTGGCGCCCCGAGATCCATAGTTCCTATCTCCCATGTGGTGAGATGACGGTGGCACTCGAGGACTTCACCATGACCATGGTCCTACCGATCCAGGTCCAGGCTCTCACTAGGCAAGTGGACAAGAACAACTAGCATGCGAGGGTCACCGCCCTCACCGGTGACTGCCCCGCCACCCGAGATAATCGAACATCTGGTGTACCACTCATGTGGATCCAGAACAACTGGGCCATATGCCCGGAAGATGCTGATGCACGAACCATGGAGTGGTACATGAGGGCCTAATTGTGGTACCTTCTAATGGAGGTCATGTTTCCAGACTGCTTGGGAGTACACCGCCCTATGGATGTATCTGGAATTCCTGGCCGACTAGGATGTAGGGCACAGTTGGGGGGCTGCCGGCCTCGCATACCTATACCGCTCAGTATGATAAATATCTCAATATTCGTTTATGGACATCTGTATGCTGCTTTAGATTGTGTTATCTGATCATCAATTGGTGTTTGTATCTAGACGCCACAACACCGAGGAGCGAAGAGATATCCGGCATGTGTGGATTTGTATGGGCCCTCTCTATTTGGATGTGGGAGTAGTTGCCGGTCGTCCGTACTGAGAAAGATGGCCGGTGTACATGGACGGAGTATGGTGAAGAAGGCTACAATGCTCGATACACTAAAAAAAAGACACATCCGTGACATTATAGCCCGAACAATTTTTTCTGTCATGGTTATGACATTTCTATGACGATAATTGTGACAAAAACACGTATCATCGTATATGTGGTGGGCTCCTACTTCTATGGCCAAAATACATGGCAGAAAATGGGCTCTTCGTCCTGAGCGGGCCGGGGACGCACCTGCATGACATTCCTTGGGCCGTCCATGACATAAAAAATCGTGGTAGAAGTTAGGGCGAGGAAATTTTCACAGAGTTCCCGGTTACAGTGGGTGGTTGGGGCCGAGCAATGCAGTGTGGTTGTGTGTTTCTCTCGTACGCCCGATTACTGTGCGAGGCCCTCGCTAACTCAACCGAGCGAGGTGTTCGCTTACTGAACCCAAGAGACCGATCGATCCCTTCACTGCTAACTAAACCCGAGCAATTCCTTCACTAGTGCTCCTAACTGAGATGAGCAATCGATCATTGTTGCTCTTTTTACTGAAGCCAATCAAGCCCCCATGTGCGAAACGTAGCCACCCGGTGTGTTGCGTTGCCTCTCGATGAACAGTGTTCATTGCTGCCGCACGCGCGATGCATAGCATGAGTTGAGGCATGGTGATTCAACCTAGCCGGTTGCTTGCCTATGGATGAATAGTTGCCTTTGGATGAACAGTTCCCTATGGGTTGGATGAATAGGACCGTGGCCGTGTGTAGGCTGTTGCTGCTAGATGAACATGACCCTGTGGTAGTAGGCTGTTGCCCTTGGATGAATAGGGACCCGAGGAGGCCATGCCGTGGTACGCCACACACAACCGGTTGGGGTTGATGAATAGGACCCCATAGAGGCTGGATGAACAGTACCCAGTGGTGGTTGGATGGAAAGTAGCCATAGATGAAAAGTGGTGGTGGACGCTGGAGGAGGTCGATGTTACATGAATAGTAGCAGGTGGAGGCTGGTGCAAGTTCTCTCAACAATAATAACATAGATAGATCATATAACAATCCCTGAACATGCAACAAAGAGTCACTCCAAAGCCACTAATAGCGGAGAACAAATGAAGAGATTGTGGTAGGGTACGAAACCACCTCAAAGTTATTCTTTTGCATGAATCTATTCAAGAGTCCGTACTAGAATAACACCTTAAGACACAAATCAACCAAAACCCTAATGTCACCTAGATACTCCATTATCACCTCAAGTATCCGTGGGCATGATTATATGATATGCATCACACAATCTCAGATTCATTTATTCAACCAACACAAAGTACTTCAAAGAGTGCCCCAAAGTTTCTACCGGAGAGTCAAGACGAAAATGTGTGCCAACCCTTATGCATAGGTTCATGGGCGGAACCCGCAAGTTGATCACCAAAACATACATCAAGTGGATCACGTGATATCCCATTGTCACCACAGATAAACACGGCAAGACATACATCAAGTGTTCTCAAATCCTTAAAGACTCAATCCGATAAGATAACTTCAAGAGGAAAACTCAATTCATCACAAGAGAGTAGAGGGGGAGAAACATCATAGGATCCAACTATAATAGCAAAGCTCGCGATACATCAAGATCGTGCCATAGAGAGAACACGAGAGAGAGAGATCAAACACATAGCTACTGGTACATACTGATGACCCACAAGTGTAGGGGATCTATCGTAGTCCTTCCGATAAGTAAGAGTGTCAAAACCAACAAGGAGCGGAAGGAAATGATAAGCGGTTTTCAGTAAGGTTTTCTCTGTAAGCACTGAAATTGTAGGTGATAGATAGTTTTGTGATAAGATAAATATTAACGAGTAGCAAGTAAATAATGTAAATAAAGTGCAGCAAGGTGGCCCAATCCTTTATGTAGCAAAGGATAAGCCTGGACAATTTCTAATAATGAGAAAGGAGCTCCCGAGGACACATGGGACTTATCGTCAAGCTAGTTTTCATCACGTTCATATGATTCGCGTTCGGTACTTTGATAATTTGATATGTGGGTGGACCGGTGCTTGGTTACTGCCCTTACTTGGACAAGCATCCCACTTATGATTAACCCCTATTGCAAGCATCCGCAAACTACAAAAGAAGTATTAAGGTAAACCTAACCACAACATTAAACATATGGATCCAAATCAGCCCCTTACGAAGCAACACATAAACTAGGGTTTAAGCTTCTGTCACTCTACCAACCCATCATCTACTTATTAATTCCCAATGCCTTCCTCTAGGCCCAAATAATGGTGAAGTGTCATGTAGTCAACGTTCACATAACACCACTAGAGGAAAAGACAACATACATCTCATCAAAATATCAAACGAATACCAAATTCACATGACTACTAATAGCAAGACTTCACCCATGTCCTCAGGAACAAACGCAACTACTCACAAAGCATATTCATGTTCATAATCAGAGGAGTAATAATATGCATTAAGGATCTGAACATATGATCTTCCACCAAGTAAACCAATTAGCATCAACTACAAGGAGTAATCAACACTACTAGCAACCCACAGGTACCAATTTGTGGTTTTGATACAAGATTAGATACAAGAGATGAACTAGGGTTTTGAGAGGAGATGGTGCTGGTGAAGATGTTGATGGAGATTGACCCCCTCCCAATGAGAGGATCGTTGGTGATGACGATGGTGATGATTTCCCCCTCCCAGAGGGAAGTGTCCCCGGCAGAACAGCTCCGCCGGAGCCCTAGATTGGTTCCGCCAAGGTTCCGCCTCGTTGCGGCGGAGTTTCGTCCCGTAAGCTTGCCCATGATTTTTTCCAGGGTAAAAGCCCTCATATAGTAGAATATGGACATCAGGCCCCACCATGGGGCTCAGGAGACAGGGGGGGCGCGCCCAGTAGGGGTGGGCGCGCCCCCACCCTCCTAGGCAGGGTGTGGGCCCCCTGGTGTATTTCTTTCGCCCAATAATTCTTATTAATTCCAAAAACATGTTTCGTGGAGTTTTAGGATTTTTGGAGTAGTGCAGAATAGTTTCTAATGTTTGCTGTTTTTCCAGCCAGAATTCCAGCTGCCGGCATTCCTGTAAGTGCATCTAGTGCCCATTAGTGATTTTGGTGTATTGAAGACTTATAGGTTAAGGGACCGATGCGTTTGTGAGTGTACACAGGTCTATAAGTCTATGAGGAGTTTGATATTTACATAGAAAGTCGACCCCTAAAAATGAAGTTCTTCCACTGAAGACTTTGGATTTCTGAAGACTTTGAAAGTGAAGAAATTGGTGTGACCTTGAAGACTTGGTATTCATTCGAGGAACATGAAGCGTGAAGACTTTTGTTTTCATAGTTTCATTTTCTCTTTCTTTATTCATAGGAAACACCGTACTGTTAAAGGGGGTCGAGGAAATACTAAGGGAAAATTTCCATGTGATGCTCAACTCAAAATCCTACACCTACCAATCCCTTCGAGTGAAGCCATTGGAAATCTCATACAGTTCAGTCATATTCTTCAGTGACAGAGACGAACTTCTTCTGGTCTCTGAGGAATTTGTTTTGACTGAGGAGTTAGGAATTCGCCAGTGCGGATTGCCTACACAGTGAGGAACATGATAGCCCTCAGGAATTTGATAGTCAAAATTCCGACCGTTGCTGTGCTATGCGTCAGCTGTCCCAAAGTATCTACCCACCTAATGGTCATAGCAGACAAGGGCATTTATGTATTATCATGTCGGGCTGCTCCCTAGGCTATAAATAGCTGCCCCTTCAACCACTAGCTGGTTGGCTGCTCCGAGAGAAACTGACACTTGTCATTTGAGAGCATCCCATCCTCCGAGGACTTTGAGCGAAAATCATCAAGTGAGGAAAACCCAAACCCAACACCTACAAACCCAAAGTGATTGAGCATCACTGAAGAGATTGATCCTGCGTGGATCTGACGCTTGTTACCTTTGAAGACTGTGCTTCTTCCAGACGGTTAGGCGTCAAGGTCTAGAGCATCCAAGAGGAATTGTGGATCACCGAGTGACCGAGTTTGTGAAGGTTCGGAAGTCACCTAAAGACTTACCACGAGTGATTGGGCGAGGTCTGTGTGGCCTTAGCTCAAGGAGAATACGGTGAGGACTGTGTGTCCGGGACTGTGTGTCCTCGAGTTTAAATACTCAGCCGCTCCAACCAGATGTACAACCGAGACAGCAGTTGGAACTGGTCTACCAAATCATTGTCTTCACCGAGCTTACTAGTTCCATTTCCTCAACTCTTTCATTTCCTCATGTCTGTTGTTCTGTGCCTGTTCATATCTGTTTGAAGACTTTGACTGAAGACTTTCTCAATTTCCTCAGTTCAATTTCTTCAGTCCGTCCGTCTTCTTTCTTGTGTTATCCCGTGTTTACGCTTTCTGTACTCTGTGCTTGTCTTCATTTCATCATGATGACTATGCTTGTGTTTTGTTATGTTTACTTCTGAGTACTTATTCCGCTGCAAGTAGTTCTTCAGTTAGGAATTTCCTCACCAGCAAATTCCTTAGTGAAGAATTCATAAAAATCGCCTATTCACCCCCCTCCAGTCGATATAACGCACTTTCAATTAGTATCAGAGCAAGGTACTCCCTTGTTCTGTGTGATTTTGGTTTAACCGCTTGGAGTTTTAGTTATGTCAACCGCAGGTATGATTAAGGTCTCTGCTGGGTGTCCTACCTTCGATGGAATGGACAACCCCTACTGGAAGAATAAGATGCGAATGCATCTTGAGGCAATTGATAAAGATCTCTAGTATGTTGTGGAAAATGGTGTTCCCTCAGTCACACCTTCTCTGAACGCTACTGATGTGAAGAGATTCAAGCAACTCGATTCTCAAGCTAAGAATATCATATGTGGCCATCTGAGCAAAGGACAGTATGGAAGAGTGAGTGCTTTGGAAACTGCTAAGCTTATCTGGGATAGGCTGTCCAAAGTGAATGAAGGAGTCTCAACTCAACGTGACTCTCGTGTTGACGTTCTTCGCAATCTCTTCAACCGCTTCAAAAGACTCAACAATGAAAATGTCCAGCAAACCTTCGATCGCCTCACTGACATCTCAAATGAGCTTCAAGTGCTTGGCGCCACTAACATCACTGACCATGAGGTGGTGAAGAAATTGCTAAGATCGCTCGATTCTTCATTTGGTACTCTGGCACTGATGATTCAAGAGCGTGCTGACTACAAGTCACTTGATCCCGCTGATATCCTCGAGAGGCTAAATACTCATGAGTTCCAGCTTGCTAAGAAGAGAGATCTCTATGGTTCGAGCTATGGCAGATCACGTGCTCTGAAGGCCAAGGCAGTCTCTGAGTCTGAAGATGAGGACTCTGCTAGCAGCCTTGGTGACCCTGAAGAATTGAGCCAGGAACTAGCACTGCTCGTGAAGAAATTTCAGAAGTTCTGAAGACGTGGTCGCTTTGGAAAACCCTCAAGGAGCAATGATTCCTCATCCAGTGACTACAAGAAGAGGCTATGCCACAAATGCAAGAAACCTGGTCACTACATCCAAGATTGTCCTCAGTGGGATAAGGAATCAAAGAAGAAGAAGTACAAGGATTACAGCTCTGATGATGCAAAGAAGAAGAAGATGAAATCTTCAAAGTCTTCATCATCAAAATCCTCGAGGTCTTCATCTCACAAGAAGAGCAGCTCCAAGAAGGCTCGGGCATTCATTGGCAAGGAAATGGACTCTAAGGCTGAATCTGAGGAACATGAGGACGAGGAGGCATATGAGGAGTCCGAGTCTGGTGTGGTGAGCCTAGCTCTCGCTACTCCATTCGTCAGTAAGTCTACCTTCAACTCTGAAGAAAATGGCTTCACCAACAAGGCTGATGAAGGCAATGATGACTACACTCCCACCTATTGCTTCATGGAAAAGGGTGCCAAGGTAACTAAATACGCCTCCTTTGATTCTAGTGAGGATTAATCTGATGAAAACCTCAATCCCAGCTACTCTAAACTTGCTAAAATTGCTGTGAAACAACAAAAGGCCTTTGAAAAGGTTCAAAACATGCTAGATAAAAGTGATGATATGTTGGGTGAAGAAATGGATCGCACTAAAACCTTGACTAAAAATCTTCAGAGACTTCAGTCCAAGTTTGACAACCTTCAAGGTCATCATAACAATCTCTTATCTGATCACGAGAAGCTTTCTTATGAATTCCTTCTAAGAAAGCAAGATCATGAAAAGCTAAGAGTGGATTATGAAGATCTTCAAAAGGAGCGTGATTCATTACTTGCTAGACAAATCAGCGCTACCCAGGAAGAATTTGTTCCTCCATGTCTGAAGTGCATGGAACGTGAAACTGCTAATTCTTCACCTGAATGTTCAAATGCTTCTAATGCTGCAAATTCTTCATCTGTCTCTGCTATCACTAATTCGTCATCTGAGGACAATGCAAGTATCACTGATGATGCAGGGCTGAAGGAATTGTACATGACAAGCATGTACAAAAGCCTCAAAGGGCATCAGACTCTTTGTGATGTGCTCAAAAAGTAGATCCTCAACAGAAACCCTAGGAAAGAGAGTATTGCCTTTGAGAGGAAACTCAATGCTGATGGAACATATTGGAAGCCTGAGCAGTACCCCAAAACCTCATGGGTTGCTACAAAGGGACCTCTAGTTGATCCATCCAACTTATCTGCCTTTACATGTGAATCTCCTCATTCTTCTGATGAGTCCAACTATAAACTGTTCAAAAATCAGAATGGTGAAGTATTTGCTAGATATGTTTGCACTAACTGCAGGAACGGTTCCCCTATGAAGAAAATCTGGGTTCCCAAAAGTTGCCTTGAAGTCTTCAGGTGAATGTCCTCATGACACCACCTGTGAAGTATAGGAACTCTAGATCAAATTCTTCATATGAACCAAATTCTTCATATGGATCCAAGTCCTCATATGGACCAAATTCCTCACATGGATCAAATTCCTCAAAAGGATCAAAGTCCTCATATGATCATCATCGTGCTAACCCCTTTGTTTCGCAGGGTAGAGCTAAGGGCTATGAGTATGAGCATTATTCTTCAAATCATAACGTTCATAAGTCCTCGAAGAATTTCTCTGCTTATTCATATGCTTACCCTAACCCCTCTTATGTGAAACGAAGTGGACTGGTGTCTATGCCACCTTTCTCATATGGTGCTCGCAGAGTGATGAATTCTTTGCCACCGCTTCAGATGTGGGTGGTGAAGAAAAAGAACTAATCTCTTATGCAGGGTCAGGTCTCGAAACGTGCTCAAAACATCTGAAGAGTTTGCTGGAGACCTGAACAGTGACTGAAAGGACGCAGGCTAATCATGATGAAATGAATTTTCATTTCACAGGTCCTCATACTGTTGATCTGTTCTAATTGCTCGAAGAAATTGATCTGATGATATTTATGTCATATTCTTCACTGATGAAGTATATGAGTTTGTAAGTTGCACTAATTCATCTGCAGGATGATCAACCCAAAACCAATGAGTGGGTCCTCGATAGTGGATGTACGAATCACATGACTGGTGACAAGAATCTATTGATGGATTCTCCTTTATCACCGTCACATCTGAAGCATATCATCTTTGCTGACAAAGGCAAGAGTCAGGTATTGGGTCTAGGTAAGATTACGATCTCTAAGGATATACACATGGACAAAGTCATGCTTGTCGAATCCTTAGGATACAACCTCATGTCTGTCTCAATGCTTTGTGATCTTGATATGGTTGTTGTCTTTGGCAAGTATCATTGTGTTGTGCTCATGGAAGCTGACAATTCCAAAGTCTTCGAAGGCTTTAGGAGAGGAGACTTGTACATTGTTGATTTCTCTACAGGACCATAACCGGCCGTATGCTTACTTGCAAAAGCTTCAGAAGGCTGGCTATGGCATCGATGAGTTGGTCATGCTGGCATGAGGAATCTGCACACTCTTATGAAGAAGAAGCATGTCATTGGCATTGAGAATGTCAAATTCCTCAAGGATCACCTATGCGGAGCCTGTGAAGCCCGAAAGATGACAAAGGCCAAGCATCCAGCGAAGACTATCATGACTACCACTCGACCATTTGAATTGCTTCACATGGATCTCTTCGGTCCTAATAATTATTCTGTTGTTACAAATGATGCATCTCTATATGGCTTTGTTATTGTTGACGATTATTCTCGTTACACATGGGTACACATTGTCAGTTACAAACATGAGGTGCAGGAAGTCTTCAAATGATTTTCCTCGAGGGCTTCAACCAACTTCGGTGTGAAGATCAAGCACATCAGAAGTGACAATGGGACCGAGTTCAAGAATTCCGGTCTTGATGATTATCTTGATGAACTTGGTATTACTCATGAGTTATCTGCTCCTTATACTCCTCAGCAGAAGGGCGTCGTGGAGAGCAAGAACAAAACTCTTGTTGAGATGGCTCACACTATGCTTGATGAATACAAGACACCTTGTCGTTTCTCGAGTGAGGCAATTGATACTACATGCCACATCATCAACAGAGTATATCTTCACAAATTCTTCAAGAAGACCGCCTATGAACTCCTCACTGACAAGAAACCCAATGTGAGTTACTTCAAAGTCTTCGGTGCTAAATGTTGGATTAGAGATCCTCATCGCAATTCTAAATTTGCACCGAAAGCACATGAGGGTTTTATGCTTGGTTACGGAAAGGACTCGCACACCTACAAAGTCTTCAACAACGTTCTTCACAAGGTTGTTGAAACTGTAGATGTGCGGTTCGATGAAACTAATGGCTCGCAAAGAGAGCACCTACCTTCTGTGATAGATGAACCAACACCTGAGGAATCCATCAAGTTCAAAGCTACTGAGGATGTCATTCCCACTGAAGAATCTGCTGAAGAATTCATTCCAGAACGTGATGAACATTGAGCTGGCGCACCTGAAGAAAATGGTGCTGAGGAAAATGCTCCTGAAGAAAATGCGGATCAAATCCCCTCGAAGACAACCCGCTCATCCTCGTATTGCAAATAAAGTGCAAATCGAGAAGATCATCGATGACATTGAAGCACCAGGTCCTCTCACACGCTCAAAATCTTCACATTTGTCTAACTTATGTCGGCACTTTGCTTTTGTCTCTATCACAGAGCCCACTAAGGTAGATGAAGCATTTCTGGAGCCTGAGTGGATTCAGGCTATGCAAGAAGAATTACATCAGTTTGAGATCAACAACGTCTGGGAACTGGTCAAACGTCCAGATCCTCGCAAGCACAACATTATTGGCACAAAGTGGATCTACCGCAACAAGCAAGATGAAAATGGCCTTGTGGTGAGGAATAAGGCACGACTTGTAGCTCAAGGATACACATAGGTTGAAGGAATTGACTTTGATGAAACTTTTGCACCTGTTTCTAGACTTGAGGCTATTCGCATATTACTTGCTTATGCTAACCATCATGATATTATCTTACAACAAATGGTTGTGAAAAGTGCATTCCTCAATGGTAAGCTTGAGGAAGAAGTATATGTTGCTCAACCCCTAAGTTTTGAAGATCCAAAGAATCCTGACAAAGTCTTCAGACTCAACAAGGCCCTGTATGGTCTCAAGCAAGCCCCTCGAGCGTGGTATGATACTTTGAAGGAATTCCTCATGAAGAAAGGCTTCAAACCGGTTCACTCGACCCAACTCTTTTCACTAAATCTTATGAAGATGAATTTGCCTATATGATGAGTGAAGAATATCAAATGTCTATGATGGGATAATTGAAATTCTTTTTTAGGTCTTCAAATTCGTTAACAGCAAAATGGGATATTCATATCTCAGGAGAAATACCTCAAGGACGTATTGAGGAAATTCGGCATGCATGATTGCAAAGGGGTCAAAATTCCAATGCCCACAAATGGCCATCTATGCACTGATGAAAATGGTAAAGACTTTGATGAAAAGGTATACCTTTCCATGATTGGCTCCTTATTGTACCTATGTGCATCTAGGCCAGATATTATGCTTAGTGTTTGCATGTGTGCCCGATTTCAAGCTACACCGAAGGAATCACACCATAAGGCTGTGAAGCATATTCTTCGATACTTAGATCACACACCAACACTTGGATTATGGTATCCCAAGGGCTCTTCTTTTGATCTCATTGGATATTCATATTCTGACTATGCTGGAGACCGCGTGGACCGCAAGTCAACATCAGGCACATGCCATTTCCTCGGAAAATCTTTGGTCTGTTGGTCCTCGAAGAAACAGAACTACGTATCACTCTCCACTGCAGAAGCTGAGTACATTGCTGCTGGATCCGGCTGTGCTCAACTACTATGGATGAAGCAAACACTCAAGGACTATGGTGTCAACGTGAAGAATGTTCCTCTCTACTATGACAATGAGAGTGCTATCAAGATTGCTCATAACCCAGTTCAGCACTCGAAGACAAAGCACATCCAGATTCGTCATCATTTTCTTCGTGATCATGTGTTGAAGGGCGACATCTCCATCGACCACGTTAGCACTGAAGATCAACTGGCCGATATCTTCACTAAGCCCTTGGATGAGAAGAGATTTAGCAAGTTGCGGTGTGAGCTAAATATCCTACAATCTTCGAATGTTCTCTGAAATGGACACACATCCTAACACTTATGCTGACTTGATGACTTAGATGCGCAACACACAAAGTAACATTTTTCTTCAATTCATGAAGACTAACCCTCTAAGTGTGAAGACATTAATGAAGAAATTGATTCTCAGAGCCCTACGACAATTGTACGCGGTGTCTGAAATCAGCTTTCTTATACGGTGGGTTACGCCACCAACCAAAGTTGGAAATCTTCAATTTGAGTTTTTTCTTCGTTTTTGAAATTCTTCAATTTTTCAAATTCTTCAACTTTGCATTGTCCTCACTCCTTCCGGTGTTGTTCTTCATTTGAATATCTATATATGAGTTTTGTGTTGTTCTTCCAGTGTTATTCTTTGTTTTTCAATAGGACCACCAATTTCAAGAAAAAGGGCAAAGGGAAGACGAAGCGGAACTTCAAGAAGAACAGCAAACAAGTTGCTGCTCAAGAGAAGAAACCCAAGTCTGGACCTAAGCCTGAGATTGAGTGCTTCTACTGCAAACATACTGGACACTGGAAGCGGAACCGACCCAAGTATTTGGCGCATAAGAAGGATGGCAAAGTGAACAAAGGTATATGTGATATACATGTTATTGATGTGTACCTTACTAATGCTCGCAGTAGTACCTAGGTATTTGATACTGGTTCTGTTGCTAATTTTTGCAACTCGAAACAGGGACTACAGATTAAGCGAAGATTGTCTAAGGACGAGGTGACGATGCGCGTGGGAAATGGTTCTGTCACAGCCCCAGATCAGCCCTTGTTTGTTTTTGCTTTAGCATCCATGCAACATGCTTAAATTTTATAAAATTTGAAATGGGGATGACCAAGCCCTAGCACCAAAGCATTGCAAATAGGTTCAACTTCAAAATATTTTTCAAAGAACCCAAATTGGTTTGCAAAAATGTTCATGATTACTGGAAAAGGGTGAAAACCATATCCAGAGATGATGGATATTTTTCCAAGACATTTTTGGATTTTTGATTAAACCATATTGTATTTGAATTGGGGCATTTAAATAATGTTAATATTTTTAAATGCTCCAACAATTCTGGAAATAGTTGAGGGCCTCTGTAATAATTCAGTTAATGTCCACAATTATTCTCAAGATTTATAAAAAATGATTTAGTGTCTAAAACTAAATCAAAACAAACTACAGAAAATAGAAATAGAAAAGAGGAAATAAAAGAAAGGGAGAGAAGGCCACCTGGGCCACCTACCTGGCGCCCACTTACCTGGCCCAGCTCCCCCAACGGACCAGCCCACCGCCGCCCCCCCTCCCCTGTCGTCTTCCTCCCTGCCAGGAGGACGGACACCGCGACGCCGCCGCACGCGCCACCTCCACCCTGCTCGGCCACCTCCTGCTTCCCCTGGCCACCTCCTACTTCCTCCCCGGCCTCCCTAGCGACGCCCCGGATGACGCCACGCAGCCCCGACCGCTCTCTCACTCTCTCCCGAACTCTTCCCCTCTTCCGCTCCCTCTCCCTCTCGAGCCCGAGCGCAGCCGCAGCCGCGCCACCGTAACGCCACGGCCACCGTCTCCCCCTCAACCCCTCGCTGTGCCTGCGAGCTCCGTCTCGACATCCCCGACCTCCTCGACAAGCCACGACGCCACGGACGCGCTGCAACGCTGCCATCACCACCATATTCATCGCCACGGCCGGCGATCGCCGCCGTTCGATTCGCAGCACCAAAGACGCCCCCGAGCTCGCTGACCACCTCATCGTTCTCCCTGTGAGCTCCTGCTGGCTCCTCTTTGCTCGCTTCCCCTGTTCCCGTCCCCTAGCTCCATCTTCCACCACGGCCGAAGCTCGCCGCCGCCGTGCCTCGTCGCCGTCGTGGCAAGAGCCACTGTGACTCGAAGCCAGGCACACCACCGTGCTCCACACCTCACCAGGAGCACGTAGCACGCACCAACGCCTCCCCTAGCGCCCTGCATCGCCTAACCCGCCGTTGGCTGAACTCCGGCCACCGCCTTGGAGCTCGCCGTCGTCAGCTCCGGCCTCCCCACGACCCAGCAACCGCACCGTTCGACGCGCAGGAGCAAGGGCTCTCCAACGAGCCCAAGCACGGCCTCGCCCGTGCCCTGTAGCGTGTTTCCGACGGCCGCCACCGTCCCGGGCCTCGCCGGCGTCGAGACGCCGGCGGGATTGACCCTACTGACCAGTGGTTTGACCTCCCCTGGGTCCATGACAGGTGGACCCCGCCATCAGGTGATTAGCTTAATGCTAATCACCACGTAATCTAACCCCCTGACACTGACATGTGGGCCCTAGTGCCCCTAATCTTTAATTAAACTAAACTAACCCCCCTGTCTAACCTGTGTCACTGACGTGTGGACCCCCCCACGTCAGGTTTGACCCGAGCCAGCCCAGTTGACTCTGCTGACGTCACAATGACGTGGTGCTGACGCCATAATTCATTTTTGGATTTATATTATTCAGGAAATTCCAGAAAATTGTAAAAACTTCTAAAAATCATAGAAATTCAACCGTAACTCCAAATGAGATAAATTATATATGAAAAATGACCAGAAAAATCCAATCTATCCATCTGTACTATTATCATGCATGTTAGAACAACTTATAGGTGCTGTATAGCACAAATCATATAAATGGCATCTGAATAATCACATATGGAGTTTGAATTTGAATCTTATATTCAAACCAACTTCATTTAATCTGTTGCTAGTTGCATTAGCTCAAAACACATTCATATTGCCATGTCATGAGCATGCATCATATTGTGCATTGCATTGATTGTATTTCTTCTTTGTTGCCGGTATTTGTTCCCTCCCGGTAGAGGATGTTCCGACGTTGTGATCGTTGACACTGATGAAGACTCAATGTTATCTTCAGAAGTGCCAGGCAAGCAAAACCCCCTTGTTCATTCCGATAAAATCCCACTCTCTCGCTCCTGCTCTCTTTTACTGCATTAGGACAACACCGATTCATCTGTTACTTGCTGCGGTAGCCGAACCCCTTTATCCTGTGCATGACCTGTCATTGCCACAGTAAATAGATGAAACCCACTAGCATGAGTAGGAGTTGTTTGAGCCCTGTTGTGCCTACCCATTCATGCTTGTTTGTCATGCCTGCTACTGCTTAGAGTTGAGTCAGGTCTGATTCATCGGGGATGAATCAGAGGTGTGTGAACATGTCCTACTGTGTGTGAGCTAAGTGTGTGAACACGATTTGGTAAAGGTAGCGGTGAGAGGCCATGTAGGAGTACATGGTGGGTTGTCTCATTGCAGCCGTCCTCAGGAACTGAGTTTTGTGTTTGTGATCCATGATTCAGCTACTACCACGCATTGGGCCCGAAACCAATGGACCCTCTCGGCTTCTTGACCACCCTTGTCCTCTGTCCAGGAGTTGCAAGTAGTTTATGGTGTTTGTAGTATGCTGGAGGCCGTGGGCAGCGCTGACCGGAGGGGTGGGCTGTGATGCGGTAGGCACGTGGCCGGGTATACCCCGGCCGGATCTCCTCATGGATGGAACCCGAATAGGCGATAAACCTGGACTAGAGACTCGAGTGTTTAGGTAGGCCGTGGCCGACACCCACGTTGGGCTTCCGCTTGAAGGTTGCCGAGTACAGGTCGTGTAAACGGCGGTAAGTGGTGAGAGCGTGTGTGAAGAAGTACACCCCTGCAGGGTTATCATCATCTATTCGAATAGCCGTGTCCGCGGAAAAGGACTTCTGGGTTGCTTATATCAGTTCATAGACAAGTGAAAGTGGATACTCTAAAATACGCAAGATAAGCGTGAGTGCTATGGATGGCGTTCTCGTAGGGAGACGGGAGCGGATCCATAGTGGTGTATTGATATGGTGAATATGTGGACTCGTGTGCGCCACCTCAGAAGAGTTACTTGCAGTCGTAGTTCAGGATAGCCACCGAGTCAAAGCTGGCTTGCTGCAGTTAAACCCCACCATCCCCTTTGTTGATAATGATGCATATGTAGATAGTTCTGATGTAAGTCTTGCTGGGTACATTTGTACTCACGTTTGCCTATTTATGTTTTTGCAGAGAGACTTCGGTCTCGCTAGTAGTTCCGCGTGGACTTCGATGTTTAGCTTGTTACCTCAGCTATGATCTTGTGCCTCGGCAGGATCTGGTAGATAGTCAGGCTTCTCAGCCTTTTCATTTATAGATGTCTGTACTCAGACATGATAGCTTCCGCTTGTGCTTTTATTTGTATGCTCTGAATGTTGGGTCATGAGACTCATGTTTGTAATATCTCGCTCCTCGGAGCCTATTGGATAAATACTTGGGTCGTAGAGTCAGGTTGTGATGCCTTGTTGTATTTGCACATATCGAGCATATTGTGTGTATGATCGAAATGCTTGGTATGTGTGGGATCTGACTATCTAGTTGTTTATCCTTAGTAGCCTCTCTTACCGGGAAATGTCTCCTAGTGTTTCCACCGAGCCATGGTAGCTTGCTACTGCTCCGGAACACTTAGGCTGGCCGGCATGTGTCCTTCCTCGTTCCTGTGTCTGTCCCTTCGGGGAAATGTCACGCATTGAGTACCGGAGGCCTGTTAGCCCGCTACAGCCCGGTTTACCGGAGTCCTGCTAGCCCAGTGCTACAGCCCGGACCCACTTGCTGATGACCGACACGTTCAATGCTGGGTCATGGATGCCTGTCCCTGTAAGTCTGTGCCACTTTGGGTTTACGACTAGCCAAGTCAGCCCGGACTCCTTATCATATGGATGCTAGCGACACTATCATATACGTGTGCCAAAAGGCGCAAACGGTCCCGGGCAAAGGTAAGGCGACACCCGTGGGAATACCGTGCGTGAGGCCGCAAAATGATATGAGGTGTTACATGCTAGATCGATGTGGCATTGAGTCGGGGTCTTGACAGCATTGGTATCAGAGCTTGACTGCCTGTAGGATTACCAAGCCAAACTGGTCGATGTTGAGTCTAGAAATTCTTTAGTTATATGTAGGGGAATTGATTGTGGGATGGAACGTAAGGCTCTTTTTACTCCTTATACCTCATGGCCTTCTGATCTGAGTCATCATCTTCTCTTCTATGGGGATTAAGAACTAGGCTATCTCTTCTTTCTATTAGGATCACGTGTTACTAATCAGTGGACTTATAAGATTGTTGGATTTAAGTCTCAGTTCAGTTCCTACTACTTCCGTATGTTAATTGTTGATCTCGGAACCTTGGTATTGTGCTTCTGAGTGGCTATGCCACCATTTTTGTAGCACGTCTCAAATCTTTTTGAGCAATTATAGCCGTTATGCTGTCCGAGTCTTCCTAGGTTTCTAAATAGTCTGATGCATTCGCAAAATCCTTTCCCTCTGGTTTCGATGTTCCTTTATGCCAGCTCAATCACACTAATTGTTGAGTTAAGGTATTCTATTGCCTTGACATTTATGTTGGAGTTATTATTATGACCCTATGTGTCTCAGGGGATCATCTAGTGGTCTAGCCATGATTTGTGTCCTAGTGTGAAGATTCTGGCCTTTATTATCGAAAGCATCCTGTGATGCCATTTAGTTAGTAGGTATTCTATTCCTGGGTTCTTAAACCCGATATTCACCCTACTTACTTCATGTTGATAGTAATTGCTAGCTCCCTTAGGTTATTAGTAACCTTTGCGATAGTCCTTGAAGTCCGTGGTATCTTCTTCTTCCAAATACCATGAACTACTTATGGCAGAAGTTCCTCGTTGAACTGAACAATCACAACCAGAGTGCTCTTGATGAGTTCTCCATTATATATTGTGGCTCTGCCAGTTCTACCTTTCTACATGGGTTATCCGGAAGAAATATGTTGAACTTCGTTCGACATGCTAAACCATGCATCCACAACTCAGGAAATCATATGTTCTTTTGAGTTGTCCCTCTGTAGTTGTATTTGACCCTTGTCCAGCAGTTGATAGTCAAGTTGATGTCGTGCATTCGTGTTCACCGATGCTCGTTATTCTTGTGGTGCGTCAAGCCGTTCTAGTTCGGAATGACTAGGAGAAACAAACTCCAGTACCTCTTCCATATCCAGGATTGAGTCAAAGAAGTTGTATGCCGCAGATCAAATGCCAATCCAGCTTTTGGTTCTGTTCTACCTTGGAGTATTACCCCCTTTATGTCAGAATTGTCATGAGAACTGCACCAACTCTCATGAATTTTGACGTAGTGATACTTCTCACCATCATTAGTCATTCCTCGGCCCTCGTGTTGATGCAACCGGAATACCGACAAATGAATTGTGATTTGTGAAATCAATACTCCCAGCAACCTCGTTGCTTGGTAGTTAAAGGATAATAATTTCATTCTTAGCGTGTTGGTTTTTGAATCATCCTTCTAAGACTGATCGTGCTACCTAGTCCTTATTTCGGTGCACCCTTCGATTGATGAGTTAGGATCTTGTCAAGTCCTCACTCATTTGATCATATCGTCTTGCCCTCAAAAGCGAGATTGTTCTCGAGCTTAGTAACATACCGGTGGTTCGTGATTTTCCGAATATCTTCTCAGAAGTATTACCAGGTTGTTCCCTGACTGTTATGTTGAGCTCGTGATCAAGTTGGTTTCTTGTGAACCACCTTCTCTCCAAGAATCGGTGTTAGATATCCTTGAGCTAGTTGGTTAAGCTAGACAACAACTTGGAGAGTTGGAAGATAAAAGCTTGCCTGACTTAGTTTGTTCCAAAGGGATATTCTTGTGTAGTGTGTGTTGAAGAAAGATGATATCTTCATCGATTGGTCCTTGTGATCAGTTGCTGGACCTATTGTCTTATCAATCCTTTGATTTGAGTGTGAGCTATCGTCAAATCAAATCAGTACCAACGATGCTCGTAATGTTGTCTTATTCGTGGTTGATCCCTCGAGCATACACCATTACATCTTTGGTCTGACCAATGCTATCACCGTGTTCACTTAACTATGGAATTCCTTTTAAAAGGAAACCTAGATGAATTGTTGTTGAGCCCATTGACAACATCCTTATCTCCTCCATGATTTTGTTGAACATTAAGCTAGTGTTGGAAACTTTTGAAAGCATTTGTTCATGCTAGCTCATGAAGCATATGTTTGGATGAAGGTAGTGACTTCCTTTAATTCATGTGCATCTGATGCAAGTTGCCGCCGTGGATTCGAGAAAGTCAATGTTGCTTTCTTTGGAATCATTCCAAATCAGTCATGCACACGTGCGAAGAATGATGTGGTTTGAAGACTTGCAACCTTCAATCTATATGTATCCCTAGCACACCAAGCCACTGATTGATTTGTTCAAGGAGAAGGAGTTTCTTCATAAGAGCTAATCCGGACTTATGTAACGACTTCGATACCCTCGTTGATGGTTCCCCCTCCTGAACTTGGTAGTGTTTTATTATAAGACTACTATGTGGTCATGCTTGTCTGGGACAGCGTGTTCACATGTGTGTAGCAGAACCAGCTCATGTTTTGGAGCTTACTATCGTAGTTCATTCCCCGAGAATCTCGCAACATCATCTCGTCGATTTGTGTTGCAAACTTTCGTTTTTCTTCCTAGACTCGATGAGTCTGGAATATCCTGACACCAACCAGATCTGAATCTCAGGCACATATGATGGTTTGGAACATTTTCCAAGAACTATAATATCGATCCCTTGGAAACCGGTAAAGTGGATGTCGTGGCCAACACACCCAGCCGGAAGACCTGTTATTATAATATCTTGATTGAGGAAGTTGGCCACCTCCCCATAAGGATTTCGTAGGATTTACCTCCCTAGTTGTTCCTTATGGATTCTTGTGCTCCCGAAGTCCGGCCTTTACTTGATGTTCTAGATATCAAACCATATCTATGAATGGGTTACACTAGCACATCAAGAAGAACATTAGAAGTGGAGTGCTAAATGTCTCTCGGTCGATCATCCAGATTTTATTTCCTTGGCCTCGCTAAGATGAAATCTGAGAAGTGTTATCTTCCTTTGCATCTACATCATCCATCATCATTCATCGTGGTAGCAAGTTGTGTTGCCAGGATCCTTGACACGGATATTGGTAAAACCTTGATGAATGTGGAAATGCTCAAGTTCTTGAGAGCACGCACAAGCGCTACGTGTTATCATCGGCACTAACTGGGTTTGCTCTCAGTTTCCTCGGCAATGCTATGACCTATTCAAACAGTGAATTCACTCTCTATTGTTGGGTTCTTCCCCAGTTACCAGAATCATTCCCAGCATTTGCATTCTGTTCCCAGCTTGCACCGCCATTGTGCCATTCTACCATGGGTCTCTTCCATTTCCGGTGATAAGCAAATTCATCCATTACGTTGTCTTCAACAAGGTAATCCACATCATCCAAGTCCGAGTATGCCATTCTACCGACCCCCTCCAAATGATCGCTTGTGATTGCCTTAGGCTGGTATAAAGAGTTTCAATGATCTTTGAATCAAAGGTAATTCTTTTTGCCACTTAAGGGGATATATCTACGAGTCACCTTCCCTAAGGTGCATCGTTATGGTATCATGGCTTCAACTCCTCGCTACGTTGACAACCGATTACCACCTTAAGCGTGAAGTTGTTGTCTACCTAGTGAACCCTCGTCATCTGTCTCACTCCATTTCTTCAGATCTGTGCTTCGTCTCTCAGCTCAAGAGATGTTGCTATGTCTCATCCCGAGAGTTACTCCTGAGTTGTTCGACCTCCGAGAAGAACGATTCTTTTAGGGTCTTTCCTTTCCTCTCGTTGTCATGTTAGTTGGAGTTCTCAGAGCAAGACTTCGAGAAAATGATGGTGAACAAATCAACGTTCAGTTGAAGTGCAACCTGGATCGTGAAGATTGTACTAGTTTGCGTTCCCCCTTCACCTTACCCTACGCTTGAATCTCGGGACGAGATTTTTGTTTAGTGGGGGTGAGCTGTCACAGCCCCAGATCAGCCCTTGTTTGTTTTTGCTTTAGCATCCATGCAACATGTTTAAATTTTATGAAATTTGAAATGGGGATGACCAAGCCCTATCACCAAAGCATTGCAAATAGGTTCAACTTCAAAATATTTTTCAAAGAACCCAAATTGGTTTGCAAAAATGTTCATGATTACTGGAAAAGGGTGAAAACCATATCCAGAGATGATGGATATTTTTCCAAGACATTTTTGGATTTTTGATTAAACCATATTGTATTTGAATTGGGGCATTTAAATACTGTTAATATTTTTAAATGCTCCAACAATTCTGGAAATAGTTGAGGGCCTCTGTAATAATTCAGTTAATGTCCACAATTATTCTCAGGATTTATAAAAGATGATTTAGTGTCTAAAACTAAATCAAAACAAACTACAGAAAATAGAAATAGAAAAGAGGAAATAAAAGAAAGGGAGAGAAGGCCACCTGGCCACCTACCTGGCGCCCACTTACCTGGCCCAGCTCCCCCAACGGCCCAGCCCACCGCCGCCCCCCCTCCCCTGTCGTCTTCCTCCCTGCCAGGAGGACGGACACCGCGCCGCCGCCGCGCGCGCCACCTCCACCCTGCTCGGCCACCTCCTGCTTCCCCTGGCCACCTCCTGCTTCCTCCCCGGCCTCCCTAGAGACGCCCCGGACGACGCCACGCAGCCCCAACCGCTCTCTCACTCTCTCCCGAACTCTTCCCCTCTTCCGCTCCCTCTCCCTCTCGAGCCCGAGCGCAGCCGCAGCCGCGCCACCGTAACGCCGCGGCCACCGTCTCCCCCTCGACCCCTTGTTGTGCCTGCGAGCTTTGTCTCGACGTCCCCGACCTCCTCGACAAGCCACGACGCCACGGACGCGCTGCAACGCCGCCATCACCACCATCTTCATCGCCACGGCCGGCGATCGCCGCCGTTTGATTCGCAGCACCAAAGACGCCCCCGAGCTCGCTGACCACCTCATCGTCCTACCTGTGAGCTCCTGTTGCCTCCTCTTTGCTCGCTTCCCCTGTTCCCGTCCCCTAGCTCCATCTTCCACCACGGCCGAAGCTCGCCGCCGTCGTGCCTCGTCGCCGTCGTGGCCAGAGCCACTGTGGCTCGAAGCCGGGCACACCACCGTGCTCCACACCTCACCAGGAGCACGTAGCACGCACCAACACCTCCCCTAGCGCCCTGCATCGCCTAACCCGCCGTTGGCCGAACTCCGGCCGCCGCCTTGGAGCTCGCCGTCGTCAGCTCCGGCCTCCCCACGACCCAGCAACCGCACCGTTCGACGCGCGGGAGCAAGGGCTCTCCAATGAGCCCAAGCACGGCCTCGCCCATGCCCTGTAGCGTGTTTCCGACGGCCGCCACCGTCCCGGGCCTCGCCGGCGTCGAGACGCCGGCGGGATTGACCCTACTGACCAGGGGTTTGACCTCCCCTGGGTCCATGACAGCTGGACCCCGCCATCAGGTGATTAGCTTAATTCTAATCACCACCTAATCTAACCCCCTGACACTGACATGTGGGCCCTAGTGCCCCTAATCTTTAATTAAACTAAACTAACACCCCTGTCTAACCTGTGTCACTGACGTGTGGACCCCCCCACGTCAGGTTTGACCCGAGCCAGCCCAGTTGACTCTGCTGACGTCACAGTGACGTGGTGCTGATGCCATAATTCATTTCTGGATTTATATTATTCAGGAAATTCCAGAAAATTGTAAAAACTTCTAAAAATCATAGAAATTCAACCGTAACTCCAAATGAGATAAATTCTATATGAAAAATGACCAGAAAAATCCAATCTATCCATCTGTACTATTTTCATGCATGTTAGAACAACTTATAGGTGCTGTCTAGCACAAATCATATAAATGGCATCTGAATAATCACATATGGAGTTTGAATTTGAATCTTATATTCAAACCAACTTCATTTAATCTGTTGCTAGTTGCATTAGCTCAAAACACATTCATATTGCCATGTCATGAGCATGCATCATATTGTGCATTGCATTGATTGTATTTCTTCTTTGTTGCCGGTATCTGTTCCCTCCCGGTAGAGGATGTTCCGACGTTGTGATCGTTGACACTGATGAAGACTCAATGTTATCTTCAGAAGTGCCAGGCAAGCAAAACCCCCTTGTTCATTCCGATAAAATCCCACTCTCTCGCTCCTGCTCTCTTTTACTGCATTAGGACAACACCGATTCATCTGTTACTTGCTGCGGTAGCCGAACCCCTTTATCCTTTGCATGACCTGTCATTGCCACAGTAAATAGATGAAACCCACTAGCATGAGTAGGAGTTGTTTGAGCCCTGTTGTGCCTACCCATTCATGCTTGTTTGTCATGCCTGCTACTGCTTAGAGTTGAGTCAGGTCTGATTCATCGGGGATGAATCAGAGGTGTGTGAACATGTCCTACTGTGTGTGAGCTAAGTGTGTGAACACGATTTGGTAAAGGTAGCGGTGAGAGGCCATGTAGGAGTACATGGTGGGTTGTCTCATTGCAGCCGTCCTCAGGAACTGAGTTCTGTGTTTGTGATCCATGATTCAGCTACTACCACGCATTGGGCCCGAAACCAATGGACCCTCTCGGCTTCTTGATCACCCTTGTCCTCTGTCCAGGAGTTGCAAGTAGTTTCTGGTGTTTGTAGTATGCTGGAGGCCGTGGGCAGCGCTGACCGGAGGGGTGGGCTGTGATGCGGTAGGCACGTGGCCGGGTATACCGGGCGCCCGTTTGGTGTCACGGAACCCTGTTCACATCGTTTGGGGCTGTGAGCGAAACTCCGGCCGGATCTCCTCATGGATGGAACCCGAATAGGCGATAAACCTGGACTAGAGACTCGAGTGTTTAGGTAGGCCGTGGCCGACACCCACGTTGGGCTTCCGCTTGAAGGTTGCCGAGTACATGTCATGTAAACGGCGGTAAGTGGTGAGAGCGTGTGTGAAGAAGTACACCCCTGCAGGGTTATCATCATCTATTCGAATAGCCGTGTCCGCGGAAAAGGACTTCTGGGTTGCTTATATCAGTTCATAGACAAGTGAAAGTGGATACTCTAAAATACGCAAGATAAGCGTGAGTGCTATGGATGGCGTTCTCGTAGGGAGACGGGAGCGGATCCATAGTGGTGTATTGATATGGTGAATATGTGGACTCGTGTGCGCCACCTCAAAAGAGTTACTTGCAGTCGTAGTTCAGGATAGCCACCGAGTCAAAGCTGGCTTGCTGCAGTTAAACCCCACCATCCCCTTTGTTGATAATGATGCATATGTAGATAGTTCTGATGTAAGTCTTGCTGGGTACATTTGTACTCACGTTTGCCTATATGTTTTTGCAGAGAGACTTCGGTCTCGCTAGTAGTTTCGCGTGGACTTCGATGTTTAGCTTGTTACCTCAGCTACGATCTTGTGCCTCGGCAGGATCTGGTAGATAGTCAGGCTTCTCAGCCTTTTTCATTTATAGATGTCTGTACTCAGACATGATAGCTTCCGCTTGTGCTTTTATTTGTATGCTCTGAATGTTGGGTCATGAGACTCATGTTTGTAATATCTCGCTCCTCGGAGCCTATTGGATAAATACTTGGGTCGTAGAGTCAGGTTGTGATGCCTTGTTGTATTTGCACATATCGAGCATATTGTGTGTATGATTGAAATGCTTGGTATGTGTGGGATCTGACTATCTAGTTGTTTATCCTTAGTAGCCTCTCTTACCGGGAAATGTCTCCTAGTGTTTCCACCGAGCCATGGTAGCTTGCTACTGCTCCGGAACACTTAGGCTGGCCGGCATGTGTCCTTCCTCGTTCCTGTGTCTGTCCCTTCGGGGAAATGTCACGCATTGAGTACCGGAGGCCTGTTAGCCCGCTACAGCCCGGTTTACCGGAGTCCTGCTAGCCCAGTGCTACAGCCCGGACCCACTTGCTAATGACCGACACGTTCGATGCTGGGTCATGGATGCCTGTCCCTGTAAGTCTGTGCCACTTTGGGTTTATGACTAGCCATGTCAGCCCGGACTCCTTATCATATGGATGCTAGCGACACTATCATATACGTGTGCCAAAAGGCGCAAACGGTCCCGGGCAAAGGTAAGGCGACACCCGTGGGAATACCCTGCGTGAGGCCGCAAAATGATATGAGGTGTTACATGCTAGATCGATGTGGCATTGAGTCGGGGTCCTGACAGCGTTGGTATCAGAGCTTGACTGCCTGTTGGATTACCAAGCCAAACTGGTCGATGTTGAGTCTAGAAATTCTTTAGTTATATGTAGGGGAATTGATTGTGGGATGGAACGTAAGGCTCTTTTTACTCCTTATACCTCATGGCCTTCTGATCTGAGTCATCATCTTCTCTTCTACGGGGATTAAGAACTAGGCTATCTCTTCTTTCTATTAGGATCACGTGTTACTAATCAGTGGACTTATAAGATTGTTGGATTTAAGTCTCAGTTCAGTTCCTACTACTTCCGTATGTTAATTGTTGATAATGATAGTGCAACTTATTTGTGGCACTGCCGTTTAGGTCATATCGGTGTAAAGCGCATGAAGAAACTCCATACTGATGGACTTTTGGAATCACTTGATTCTGAATCACTTGGTACTTGCTGTCGGGGAAACTGATCCTCGAACACCTATGGGACCGGCGGGCCGGGCCCCTTTCGGTTCGGCGGGGGGCGGATATCGCATGAAGAGCAGACCGAGGCGAAGCACACGAGCAGTTTACCCAGCTTCGGAGCTCTCCGGAGAGATAACACTCCTACTGCTGCTTGTCTGGTTCTATTATGTTCTTGTTCTAGCGCGAGAGCGTAGTGTCTTTCTGGGTTACGAATGGGTCGAACCGAACCCCCCCAACCCCCTCTACGTTGCGCATAGGCCTCCTTTTATACGCTAAAGGGGTCACCGACAGGTGGCAACACAGAGAAGGGTACAAATGTAAAAAGCGGGGTGGTTGGTACAGTTACTTGTAAAGTGCACCCTACCTAACCCTGACGGCAGGGGACAAGGGCATTAAAGGCCCGTCTGAGTCGCCCAAACAGTGCAGAAAAGGACCGTTAGGGGCGCCACCGTTCGCCACGACGGTGATCTTGTCAGCTTCGCATGCCACTGCGCATCGCTGGCTGCACAGCCTCCCGCCACACGCGCCTGGAGAGGCCCCTAGAGCGACATGTTGGTGGATGCACTGGAGCGTGGGCACAGAGTGGCCGCCTGCCGCGGCAAGCGCCTTGCCGCTGTTGTTATCTTGTCGGGTCCGGAAGCTTGTCACTCACCGGGCCTCGAGGTACATTGTTTGGTCTTCCCGGCAAGATCCTCTTGGCGGGGCCTTGTTGCCTTGACGGAGCGCGTGGCGCGTTGCGGCAAGTTCTTTGGAGTGCCTCGGTTGGCCTTCCCGGCAAGCTCCTCTTGCCGGGGCCTTGTCTCCTGAGCTTAAATACTTTGTTCTTGAATGGCTCCAAGGGAACCTTGGAGGATCTTGGCGTTCGCCCGGCAAGCCTTGCCGCGGGGTGCTGCAACTGCCCGTGCACAAGTTCGGGGTACTAGGGTACCCCTACTCTAGTACACCGACAGGAGCCCCCGGGCCTGGGCCAGACACGGTGCCGAGCGCTATGGGGCCAGGCCCAAGACAGGGCACGGGCACACGTGGACTGGGCCACACCGAATCTCGCTCCGTATCCACCGCGCTCTCCCATAACGGCACGCGTTGAATGCGGCATCGTGGGAGAGATCGTGGGGGGTTGTTTATTCGGAAGGGCGAAACGTCCGCCCCGTCCCTCTTTATAAGCAGAGGAAACAGGGGCAGTTCGTTCCCCCCCGCTGGTTGCTGCTACTCCATCTTCAAGAACCTCCGCCGCTCCCCCCTTCTTATCGAAGTCGAGAGAGCAGCGCTCCGCCCCCCATTGCCACCAGCATCTGCACGCCGCCGACCTCCCTCACCACCTCCGCCATGGCCCCGAAAGCCGACAAGGGAAAGGGCGTGAAGTCGGCCGAGGCGCAGCGCTCGCGGCACTGCGGAAGGAGCGGGCGATCTTCTCCCCTCAGCTCGGCGTGCAGGAGCTGAGGGAGTACTTCTACCTCTTTTGGGCGACGGAGACGCGTGCGCATCCGCGCACGAGGGTACTCCCGGCCGCTGCTTCGGAGCTGGCTCCAAACGGGTACCCATTCTTCGCGCTATTCTTCTATTGCGGGCTCTGCCCGCCCTTCTCGGAGTTCTTCTGCGATATCATGAACACATACGGCTTCCGCCTCCTTGACTTCACCCCAACGCCGTTCTGACCATGGCAGTTTTCGCACATTTGTGTGAAAACTTTGTCGGAGTCCACCCCAGTGTTGCCCTTTTCTGCCACTACTTCATACCTCGGGTAGAGAGAGGAGAGCCGCTTGCCGGAGGGATCGCCTGGATCTCGAGAGTCGGCAAGAACGAGGCGTACTTGGAGGGTGAGCTCCGCAGCAAGTGGGATGAGTGGAGAGCGGAGTGGTGCTGGATTGTCGAGGAGAATCCGCAGCCCTTCACCGCCGTGCGCCAAACTCCAATAGTGCGCGGCAATGACTGGAGCAACGTGGCCCCGGAAGACGAGAGGCTGAAGATCGCCATTACTAGGATCCTTCGCCTCAAGGTTGCCGGGCTCACTGTAGGCGCTGTAGGCGCAGATTTCCTCTGCCGCCGCATCGCCCCCCTGCAGGAGAGGGGGAGGCCCGCCTAGGAATTCAAGAACTCGGTGGATATCATGAGACTGCGGCCGGGCCTCAACTACAACTTCACCGTCTTGGAGCTGGATGCAATGCTCCTGGAGTTGTTCAAACGCGACCCCCAGCACCCATCCACGCTGCCGAGGGGCGTTGTCCCATTATGCAACAATTCTTCGCTTGACCGGATCCGCGCCATGATGCCGTTGTGTGATTCACACAGAATCGTTCCAACTTGGCAAGAGCCTGCGGATGACATCGTGCAAGCGTTCTTCGACAACTTGGAAGAAGTGCCGGTCCACGCTGCGAGCAGAAGAGCCTCACCCGTGACACCACCGATGAGGAGCTGCAGCACATCGCCACTAGGGCGGAAGAGGTTGTGGCCGCAGCTGCCGCGGGCATGTTTGGGTTCACTCTGGAGGAGGCGGAGGCTGCGGAGGCGGCAAACCTTGCCGAGCGCGCGGAGTTCATTGGCGAGGAGGAGCTTGCCGGTTCCGAAGCCGAGCCGAGCGAGGCCGGCGAGGAGGAACCCGAGCCTTCAGAAAACTTGCCGCAGGCGAAGCCCCCGGCCCCGCCAAGAAGGCGCCTTCGCAGGGCCGGGGACGCAGTGGGGCGGCAGCCGGGTCAACAGCCGCCGAGTCGTGCGACGCGCTCTACCACGGCAAGCAATGTTGCCGCGGGAGCGCCTCACACAACGGCGGCAACTGGAGCGGGATCTTCCGGGGACACCGCCCCCGCCCCCGCCAAGCGGGCAAGGGATCCTACTCCTCCACCTCGCCGCACCGGAGGAGGGCCGGATTTCGATCTTTCCGCGCTCAGCTCTGACGAGGAGGAAGAAGAGTAAGTTTCTTTGGTGCTCTTGTAGTTCTTCAACCTTGCTATTTATATCTTGTATCTGACTTGCTCCAATCTGGACTCCTTTCTTTTCAGGACGCTGGCCCAGAGAGCGGCAAAGAGGGCCAAGGCCGCGGTGATTGTCATCGAGGATGACCCCATCGTGTCAGCAGGAGGTGGGTCCGAGACCACCTTGACGGACCCGGCAATCACTCCTCAAAGCAGCCCCCAGCGCAGCCCCCAGCGTAAGTTCATAGTTTTAGCCTTCTGCTGCCGGGCGCGCTTGAGTGCTTTTTCCTTTGTTGATATCTTGCTTGTTGATTTGTGTAGGAGCAGAGCAGCCACATCAGGAGCGCCCGGAAGCTGGTCCCGAAGTGCCATCTGCTTCGACTACGCCGCCAAGGGAGGGGTTCCCGGTAAGGGAGCGCTCTCCGGCAAGGGACAGCACCATCGATCCTGCGGCGACCGAGACCGCAACTGCAGATCTTGGCGCAGGTAATTCACTTGTCCAAAAACTTTCCCTTGGGTTCTTCTTCTTCTGATTTTCTTCTCTTGGATTTTTGATTGAGTTTTCTCCCTTCTTCGTTCTTCAGACCCCTCTGCTACTGAGCCAATGGAGACAGAGGGCGCCAGCGAGGAAAGGGCCGGTGCTGATGAGACCGCCGGCGAGGAGGCCGCCAGGGCCGCCGCTGCAGAAGCCGGCGAGGGGTCGAGCGATCGCACTGACGACCCTCAGGCCGCAGGAGCGCTAGGCGCTGCGTCGACCGCCGATCCCTCTGCCGCTTCTGCGAAGCCAGGCTCCGAGGAGCCCCAGCCCGACGCCTACTTGAAGGCCGGTGACAATATCTTCATCAAGCTACCCTAGGCATCGAGCTCCAGGGTGCCGGTCGAGGGGGAAATTTTCAACGGGGAGGTGCTCGCCTCTGTTGGATTGTCGTTGGTCGACGTGCCCAGCAGCAGCAGCGGCGAGCCTAAGGAGGAGCAGCTGCTGCGGAAACTGCTGTCACTCTACCGCGCCCAACAAGCCAAGCTGGCTTCCCTGGAAGCGCTTGTTGCGAAGGCGGGAGTTGACATGGAGAAGCGCGCGGAGGAGCTCCGGGGCCACAATCGAGAAGCTCTCCGGTCCCTGGCGCAGGAGCGGGAGCGACTCGACGAGGAGCGCATGGCCTTCCTTCTCGAGAAGCCGGAAGCTGAGGAGGAGCAAAGGCTGGCCGCCGAGAAGCAATCCGCGCGGGAAGGTGAACTAGTGCAGCAGAAGGCCAACCTCGACAGCTACGAGGAAGAGCTCGCCGAGCGCGAGCAAGCACTTGGCGGGGCGCTCAAGGAGGCAAAGGTGCTGCGGCAATTGCAGAGGCCGCCAAGAAAGAGCTGGAGGAGAACGTGGCGCAGCTGGAGGCCGACATTGGGAAGAGCGGCAAGGAGCTTGCCGCGCTCAAGCGTGAGCGTGAGAAGGATGCTGCCGCCCGCGGTGAGGTGCAAGGTCTTCTCGCTGAGAGGGGCAAGGAGCTCAGCGCCGCCAAGGATTCCAAAGCAGACCTGGAGCTGAAGCTGGCCACGCTGACGCAGACGCTGGAGGCCGCCAAGGAGCGGGAGAAGACCTTGTCGGAGAAGGTCAAGGCTCACCCGGCGCTGCTGGAGAGCATTGCAGTTACCCAGAACTCGTTCAGAGACACTATGGAGCACTGGACCGAGGGTCTGGTGAACATTGCCGCAGTCATCAACGAGGAGCTGGCGCAGCTGGGGATGGAGGACTTTGGGTATCCTTCCGACGAGAGTCTTCAACCCAGCGCCAAGCTCAGCCTGTTCTTCAAGGGCGTGGCGACGGCACTCCAGCGGCTCCGGGAGAGGATCCCGAAGCAGCTGGCCGACGATTCGCGCAAAATCTGCGCCGGGGTTCTCCAGAAGGTGCTGATGAAGGTGGCCTTCCGCAATCCAGGCCTCAGCTTCACCAACGTCCTCAGGTCCTTGCCGCCTGACGCCGATCTGGATGCACTCAAGGCCCTTGTCGCACCCATTGTGTACAAGGTGAGCGAGATCAAGAGGGTCGAGGGCGGACGCGTAGACTAGGCCGTCCATTTCTTCTTATCCCTTGCCGCTGCTAATCATGTTACGAAAACATTCTGTTAGAGCTGCGACAAGTTATCTTGTAATATAACTTTATTTCTGTTATCAATTGCTATGTTATTTCCTCTACTAGATTCCTTCCTTTGTATGTTTTTACCCTACGCTTCTAGGGAACTTGTCGGCGCAGGCACCCGAGCTGCGAGCGCTGAGTGCGGAACATCAGCAGCCTGCTGGCGGCGCTGCTTCCGACAAGAAACCTTGTCGCGACTAGATGCAGCACACTTAAGCTGTTGAGCGGACTTGAAACAAAGTAAGGGCGCAACTAGCCACGAGTTGGTTCCTCCGCGCACAGGTTTTCCATACAAAGCAGGGTCGTTCGAGGAAGATAACTCAAAAAATTTAAAAACTGATTGCTCAAACTTTGGCAACTTAGCTTTTCTGTTGTTTGCTTCCGGCAAGGCAAGACTTCGCTTGAACGACGCCTGGTCCATACCACAATCTTCTCCTTCCCCCCCGGCAAACATGTGTGCGAGGGAACCTTCTTTTCCTTTGTTGAAAAAAAGAAGAAAGAAGAGAAAATAACGATATGGAGCCCTTCGGCTCATTACTGCTTACCGGATGTAGGTGCTGCACAAAGTGTCAGATAATGCATGCGAGAAAGAAACTAATACATGAAATGGACAAGTTGTGCGGAGCACATGGGGTTCTTTTTATGCACGGGATCTGCGCCCGGCTTTGTACAAAGGATTACATGCAACAGCGGCAAGACTTGTACGAAAGGTGGTTGCCGGAACGGGGTTCCGGCAACTGCGCCCTACGGGAAAAACTTACGAAGATGTTCTATGTTCCAGGAGTTGCTCACCGGAATGCCATCTTCGGTCTCAAGGCGGACAGCGCCGGGCCTTGTGACTCGTCTCACCCGATAAGGGCCTTCCCACTTCGGCGTCAACTTGTTGGAATTCTTGGCGGACTGAACGCGCCGAAGAACAAGGTCGCCTTCCTCGAAGCTTCTGGCCTTAACTTTGCGGCTATGGTAGCGGCACAAAGCTTGCTGGTATCGAGCAGCTCGTACAGCAGCCTGAAGACGATCTTCCTCAAGGAGCAGCGCGTCGTCTTGTCGCAGCTGTTCTTGCTCAAACTCATCATAAGCGAGCACTCGAGGCGATCCGTATACGAGTTCCGTGGGGAGAACTGCCTCTGCTCCGTAGACTAGAGCGAAAGGTGTCTGGCCAGTGGCTCGATTTGGCGTCGTTCTGATCGACCAAAGAACCACCGGCAGCTCCTCGATCCAGTTTCTTCCGCACTTGCGCAGCCTGTCGAAAGTTCTGGTCTTGAGCCCGCGCAGCACTTCAGCATTTTCCCTCTCTGCTTGAACGTTGCTTCTCGGATGAGCAACAGAAGCGAAGCAGACCTTGGCGCCAAGGTCTTGGACGTACTGCATGAAGGCGCGGCTCGTGAATTGCGTGCCGTTGTCGGTGATGATCCTGTTTGGGATCCCGAAATGGCAAACAATTGACCTGAAGAACTTGACTGCTGACTGTGATGTCACCTTCCTCACCGGCTGCACTTCCGGCCACTTTGTGAACTTGTCGATTGCGACGTACAAGTACTCAAAGCCCCCGACAGCTCGGGGGAAAGGGCCGAGGATATCGAGCCCCCAGACCGAAAATGGCTAGGATAAAGGGATCGTCTGGAGAGTTTGAGCTGGCTGGTGTATCTGTTTGGAGTGGAACTGGCACACTTCACACTTGGTTACTTGTGCAGTTGCATCCTGGAGGGCTGTCAGCCAAAAGAAGCCTTGCCGGAAAGCTTTGCCGGCAAGTGCCCTTGCGCCTATGTGGTGGCCACATATGCCTCCATGTATCTCTGCCAACAGCTTTTGTCCATCTTCCCGGCAAATACACGTCAATTTCACACCGTTGAGTCTTCTTCTGTACAGTATGCTATCGACAAACTGGTACATACTTGACTGCCGGGCTACTCTTTCCGCTTCTTCTTGCTCTTTGGGAAGTTCTCCTGTCTGAAGGAAATGGACAATCTGTTGTGCCCATGCTGGAGCTTGTGGCTCGACAACAAGGACTAAAGGCACATCTGCTGCTGCGGGAACATCCGCTTCTACCGCAAGGACTTGCGGCCCTGCCGGAGCTTGATGTTCCCCGGCAAACTTGCCGGAGCAAAACTTGTCGGGAGCGTCTGCTTCAACGGAACAAACCATAAGGTTAGCCGGAGCAGACTGCCCCTCAGCATTCTTGGTGTTGATCTTGGGGACTTTCTTGGCGGCGACTTTGGGGAGCTCTGCCGGAAAGTAGTCGCCAGAAACCAACTTCCTCTTCTTGCTTTGTCCAGTTGAGGGTGTTACGGATGGTTGAGTCAACTTGAGCACAAAGATCCCTGGCTCCATAGGTAACTTTAGTGCGGCGCACTTTGACAGGCCATCAGCAATGTCATTCTGAGCTCTCGGGATATGTTCCATCTGTAGGCCGTCAAAGTGCTCTTCTAGCTTCCTCACTTCATCAACATATGCTTCCATCAATGGACTCTGGTAGTTCTTGTTCACTTGGCGGACGACAAGCTGTGAGTCACCCCTGACAATGAGCTTCTTGATCCCAAGGTCTGCTGCGATTCTGAGACCGGCAAGCAATCCTTCATACTCTACAGTATTGTTGGTTGCTTGCTCCTTGGGAAAGTGCATTTGGACTACGTATTTGAGGTGCTCTCCGGTGGGTGCGACAAGAAGCACGCCCGCACCAGCGCCTAGCAGTGAGAAGGCACCATCAAAGTACATCAGCCACTCTCTGCTTGCCTCTTTGACGGGGATGCTTGTCTCTGGAATTTCTTCATCTGGGGTTGGCGTCCACTCTGCTATGAACTTTGCCAATGCTCTGCTTTGGATAGTTGAAGTGCTCTCAAACTTGAGGCCAAAGCTTGACAGTTCCAGCGCCCACTCGACAATCCTGCCTGTTGCTTCTGGATTTTGCAGTATCCTCTTCAGCGGAAAGCGAGTGACGACTGTGATTTCATGTGCTTGGAAGTAATGGCGCAGCTTTCTCGAGGCCATGAGGAGGCCGGAAAGCAACTTCTGCACACCAGAGTACCTTGATCTAGCCCCCTGCAGAAGGGAACTGACAAAGTAAACTGGACGCTGCACCATTGTCTTCTGCATCTTATCATGCTCCTGCGTAGATCCATCTTTGTCGGGACCAGAGCTTGTCGGCGAAGCCCCCTGCTTGTCGCTGGATGCGTCTGCCGTGGTTGCTGGCTCATCATCTGCCTCTCTCTCCGCCACTAACGCATCACTAACCACTTGATTGGTTGCCGCTATATACAGCAGCAACTTCTCTTGCGGCTTAGGTGCGACAAGTGTTGGAGTGGAGGACAGGTATCTCTTCAAGTCCTGCAGCACAGCCTCCGCCTCCGGAGTCCATTTCATTGGACCTGCCTTTTTCAATATTTTGAAAAATGGCAGGGCGCGCTCAGCAGATCTAGAGATAAACCTGCTGAGAGCAGCCACGCAACCGGCAAGCCTTCGTACATCCTTGACGCGCTTTGGTGCTTCGATCTGCTCAATGGCCTTGATCTTGTCGGGATTGGCTTCAATTCCCCGCTGAGACATGAAGAACCCGAGAAGCTTGCCGGAAGGGACTCCAAACACGCACTTCTCAGGGTTAAGCTTGAGGTTGATCTTGTGCAGATTTGCAAATGTCTCGTCTAAATCTTGAATCAGGGTCGCCCTGTTCTTACTCTTGACCACTATGTCATCCATGTAAGCTTCCACATTTCTGTGCATTTGCGGCTCAAAAGCGTGGTGGACTACCCTTGCGAATGTTGAACCAGCATTCTTCAAACCGAAAGGCATCCGTACGAAGCAGTACGTGCCACACGGGGTGATAAATGCGGTTTTCTCTTCATCCTCTTCTGCCATGAAGATCTGATGGTATCCTAAGTATGCATCAAGAAATGAAAGCAAATCACATCCGGCTGTGGAGTCAACAATCTGGTCAATGCGCGGCAAGGGAAATGGGTCTTTGGGACAAGCTTTATTAACATCAGTGAAGTCAATACAAAGTCTCCATTTCCCGTTAGCCTTGCGCACAACAACAGGATTGGTCAACCACGTGGGATGGAGCACTCCTCTGACAAGGCCTGCTGCTTCCAACTTCTTGATTTCTTCTGCGATGAATTCTTGGCGCTCCACTGCCTGCTTCCTAACTCTCTGCTTGATGGGCCGTGCATGAGGACAGACGGCAAGGTGCTGCTCAATTACTTTCCTGGGAACACCGGGGAATCAGACGGTTGCCATGCAAACACGTCGACATTCGCCCGCAGGAAAGCAACGAGCGCGCTTTCCTATTTCTGGTCAAGAGTGGCGCTGATGGTGAAGGTACCACCAGCGCCATCCTCCTTGGCGGACACCTTCTTGGTCTCAGGTGGAGCTGCCATTGCCTTCTTACACTTGCTGGTGGAGCTCGATGGTGCGTCCTCGACGGTAGCGCAGCACTCCGAAGAGGTGCGCTTGCTGGAGTGGGCATCAGAGCTCTTGCCGGACTTGGTCTTCTTCTTCCCCCCGGGAGCTTCAGCGGCAAGTGTCTTGCGTTCTGCTGCGGCTGCTGCTTCCCGGTAGATCTTGTCGGCACAGATAAGAGCATCCTTCTTGTCGCCAGGGACAGCGATGACACTTATCGGGCCTGGCATTTTCAGTACGTTGTACGCATAGTGAGAGGCTGCCATGAACTTGGCGAGTGCCGGACGGCCAAGGATTCCATTGTAAGGTAATGGAAAGTTGGCTACATCAAATGTGACCCTCTCAGTCCTGAAGTTCAGTTCGCTGCCAAATGTTACCGGCAACATGATCTTTCCCTTCGGCTTGCTCCTTCCCGGGTTGATTCCTTGAAATGTACCAGGCTCTTCGAGCTCGTTGTCGGGGATCTGGAGTTTCTGGAGCACCGCGGAGGAGATCAGGTTCAAGCCGGCCCCGCCGTCAACTAGCATCTTAGTTACTTTGAGGTTGCGGATTGTTGGTGAAACCAACATCGGCAAGCACCCGACTGCAGTTATGTGATCCGGGTGGTCCTCAATATCAAAGATGATAGGCGTGCCGGACCATTTCAGAGGCTTGCGTGACTCGATGGGTGGTTCTGCTGCATTAACTTCCCGCACCCACTGCTTGAGCTGACGGTGCGAGGTATGTAGAGAAGCACCACCGTCAACGCACAGGACCTTTGTGGCTTTCTGGAACTCCTTCTCATCAGTCTCCTCGTCATCCATGTCTTCATCGTTGTTGTCATCTTCATCCTTATCGCGGCCGAGGGGAGTTCTGTCTCCTTGCCGCTGCTTGGCCTTGCCGCGGCGTCCTCCTCGGCCGGGACGTTTCTTGCCGGATCCCCCAGCACCTTCCTGGGCCTTCTCCTTGTCGTGCCGCTCGTATTCAGCTTTCTGTTGCTCAACAAGCTGCTCGACTTTCTTACAGTTCTGGAGATCATGGCCCTTGGTGCGGTGGATCTTGCAATACTGCTTGTTGGTGCCGTCCTGCTTGTCGGCGACCGCCACCTCCGCGGCAACCTCCTTGCCGGAGTCACCAGCTTTGGCTTCCTTGGCGCCACCACCGTTGCCAGACTGCTCAACAACTAGCACCTCTTTGCCTTTCCTCCTTCTGTTGTTCCGCCGCTGGTTTTTCCTTGGCGGGGTAGCATCCTCACTGTCAGATCCTCCCGCTCCTACATTCTCTCCGGGGAGTCTCCTCCCTTCCTCAGCATGTGCACACTTGTCGGCCAGTGCATATAACTCACTGACGTCCCTGATCTTGCACATCGCCATTTCCTCCCGCATCCTGCGGTTCCGCATGTTCTGATGGAACGCGCTGATCACCGTGGCAGGGTGGACGTCTGGGATGTTGTGCTGCACACTGCTGAATCTCTGAATGTACTTGCGCAGGGGCTCTCCTTCCTTCTGGGCGAGCAGATGAAGATCACTCTCCTGGCCATGAGGCTTGTGTCCGCCTGTGAAGGCGCCGACGAATTGATGGCACAGATCAACCCAAGAGGATATTGAGTTATCCGGCAAGTGCATGAGCCAAGATCTGACGTTGGGCTTGAGCACCAGCGGGAAGTAGTTGGCAAGGATCTTGTCATCCCGTCCCCCGGCAGCCTGCACCGCGATGGTGTAGATGCCGAGGAACTTTGACGGATGCGTCTTGCCGACGTACTTCTCCGGTACGTCTGGCTTGAAGTTTTTCGTGCTGGGCCACTGGACTTGCCGCAGCTCACGAGTGAACGCAGGGCAACCTACCGCATACGGCAGATCGCCTGGTTCCCCTGGCGCATGCATGTCATCAGAGGGCCCAGCGCGCTTGTCGGATTGACGTCGCGCTTCTCTTCGCCGCTCGATGCGAGTTCGAGCGTCTTCTTGTTGCCGATCATGAAGGACTTGGCGCTGATCGCGACGAGCTCGTGGATCCGACGATGCAGTGGAGTCGCTGTCGAGGTGGATCCGGCGAGTCGGCGATCTTGGCCTTCGGGGCGGTGATTGCATGGTAGTTGCACCTCCACCCATTTCGTCGTCACCGGCTCGCGCCCGGCAACCCTGCCGCGGCGGCGACGCGCTCGGCCACCGTGGAGTGTCGCCGTTGGCGTAGCCGATGAGACTCTGAATCGTGACCCTCCATTTGTCGATCTTGTCCGACGTCGGAGGGTAATCTAGGAGAAGTTGAGCTCGCGCCAAAGCTTCTGCTGGAGTGGTGGGTGGCAGTGGCGGACAACGCGAGGAGCGGGACGTGCTCGAACTTCTAACTATGTTAGAAGGAGCAGTATCCCGTCCAGGCGACCGTGCCCCGCTCGTGCCAACATGCTGGCGTGCACGCTGGTCTTGAGTGCCCCGAGATCCACCAGCTTGGTCTTGGCCTATCACGCGTATGGAACTGCGAGTGCCATGACGCTGTTGATCTTGCACCTCCTAAGAGTGGCGCGGAACATGTATAGTTGCCGAGGTTTGTGCAGCCTTGTCTTTGGACCTGGCGGCATCATGAGCTTCCTCGTCGACGTCCATTCTTCCGCTGGCGTCCATTCCACCACCCGTTTGCTCCAACGGTGGCAGAAGTGACGTGGACGGAGCGGCCGCCGCCGAAGTCTTCTTCTTCGGTGGCATGTTGATGAAGGGAATGAAGATCTAGCTCGTGTGAACGCCGGATCAGGTTCACACAATCTCGACGCCCCCTACCTGGCGCGCCAAAGATGTCAGGGAAACTGATCCTCGAACACCTATGGGGCCGGCGGACCGGGCCCCTTTCGGTTCGGCGGGGGGCGGAGATCGCACGAAGAGCAGATCGAGGCGAAGCACACGAGCAGTTTACCCAGCTTCGGAGCTCTCCGGAGAGATAACACTCCTACTGCTGCTTGTCTGGTTCTATTCTGTTCTTGTTCTAGCGCGAGAGCGTAGTGTCTTTCTGGGTTACGAATGAGTCGAACCGAACCCCCCCAACCCCCTCTACGTTGCGCATGGGCCTCCTTTTATACGCTAAAGGGGTCACCAATAGGTGGCAACACAGAGAAGGGTACAAATGTAAAAAGTGGGGTGGTTGGTATAGTTACTTGTACAGTGCACCCTACCTAACCCTGACGGCAGGGGACAAGGGCATTAAAGGCCCGTCTGAGTCGCCCAAACAGTGCAGAAAAGGACTGTTAGGGGCGCCACCGTTCGCCACGACGGCGATCTTGTCAGCTTCGCATGCCACTGCGCACCGCTGGCTGCACAGCCTCCCGCCACGCGCGCCTGGAGAGGCCCCCAGAGCGACACGTTGGTGGATCCGTTGGAGCATGGGCACAGAGTGGCCGCCTGCCGTGGCAAGCGCCTTGCTGCTGTTGTTATCTTGTCGGGTCCGGAAGCCTATCGCTCACCGGGCCTCGAGGTACCTTGTTTGGTCTTCCCGGCAAGCTCCTCTTGCCGGGGCCTTGTAGCCTTGCCGGAGCGCGTGGCGCGTCGCGGCAAGTTCTTTGGAGTGCCTCAGTTGGCCTTCCCGGCAAGCTCCTCTTGCCGGGGCCTTGTCTCCTGAGCTTAAATACTTTGTTCTTGAATGGCTCCAAGGGAACCTTGCAGGATCTTGGCGTTCGCCCGGCAAGCCTTGCCGCGGGGTTCTGCAACTGCCCGTGCACAAGTTCGGGGTACTAGGGTACCCCTACTCTAGTACACCGACACTTGCGAACCGTGCCTCATGGGCAAGATGACTAAAACGCTGTTCTTCGGAACTATGGAGCGAGAGACTGATTTATTGGAAATCATACATATTGATGTATGTGGTCCAATGAATATTGAGGCTCGCGGAGGGTATCGTTATTTTCTCACCTTCACAGATGATTTGAGCAGATATGGGTATATCTACTTGATGAAACACAAGTCTGAAACATTTGAAAAGTTCAAAGAATTTCAGAGTGAAGTGGAAAATCATCGTAACAAGAAAATAAAATTTCTACAATCTGATCGTGGAGGAGAATATTTGAGTTACGAGTTTGGTTTACATTTGAAACAATGCGGAATAGTTTCGCAACTCACGCCACCCGGAACACCACAACGAAATGGTGTGTCCGAACGTCGTAATCATACTTTACTAGATATGGTGCGATCTATGATGTCTCTTACTAATTAACCGCTATCGTTTTGGGGTTATGCTTTAGAGACGGCTGCATTCACGTTAAATAGGGCACCATCAAAATCCGTTGAGACGACGCCTTATGAACTGTGGTTTGGCAAGAAACCAAAGTTGTCGTTTCTTAAAGTTTGGGGCTGCCATGCTTATGTGAAGAAACTTCAACCAGATAAGCTCGAACCCAAATCGGAGAAATGTGTCTTCATAGGATACCCAAAAGAGACTATTGGGTACACCTTCTATCACAGATATGAGGGCAAGATTTTCGTTGCTAAATTCGGATCCTTTCTAGAGAAGGAGTTTCTCTCGAAAGAAGTGAGTGGGAGGAAAGTAGAACTTGATGAGGTAACTGTACCTGCTCCCTTATTGGAAAGTAGTTCATCACAAGAACCAGTTCCTATGACAACTACACCAATTAGTGAGGAAGCTAATGATATTAATCATGAAACTTCAGATCAAGTTTCTACTGAACCTCGTAGGTCTACCAGAGTAAGATCCGTACCAGAGTGGTACGGTAATCCTATTCTGGAAGTCATGTTACTTGACCATGACGAACCTACGAACTATGAGGAAGCGATGATGAGCCCAGATTCCGCAAAATGGCTTGAAGCCATGAAATCTGAGATGGGATCCATGTATGAGAACAAAGTATGGACTTTGGTTGACTTGCCCGATGATCGGCAAGCCATTGAGAATAAATGGATCTTCAGGAAGAAGACTGACGCTGATGGTAATGTAACTGTCTACAAAGCTCGACTTGTTGCGAAAGGTTTTCGACAAGTTCAAGGGGTTGACTACGATGAGACTTTCTCACCCGTAGCGATGCTTAAGTCTGTCCGAATCATGTTAGCAATTGCCGCATTTTATGATTATGAAATTTGGCAAATGGATGTCAAAACAGCATTCCTAAATGGATTTCTGGAAGAAGAGTTGTATATGATGCAACCGGAAGGTTTTTTCGATCCAAAAGGTGCTAACAAAGTGTGCAAGCTCTAGCGATCCATTTATGGACTGGTGCAAGCATCTCGGAGTTGGAATAAACGCTTTGATAGTGTGATCAAAGCATATGGTTTTACACAGACTTTTGGAGAAGCCTGTATTTACAAGAAAGTGAGTGGGAGCTCTGTAGCATTTCTGATATTATATGTAGATGACATATTGTTAATTGGAAATGATATAGGATTTCTGGATAGCATAAAGGTATACTTGAATAAAAGTTTTTCAATGAAAGACCTCGGTGAAGCTGCTTACATATTGGGCATCAAGATCTATAGAGATAGGTCAAGACGCTTAATTGGACTTTCACAAAGCACATACCTTGATAAAGTTTTGAAAAAGTTCAAAATGGATCAGGCAAAGAAAGGGTTCTTGCCTGTATTACAAGGTGTGAAGTTGAGTCAGACTCAATGCCCGACCACAGCAGAAGATAGAGAGAAAATGAAAGATGTTCCCTATGCTTCAGCCATAGGCTCTAACATGTATGCAATGTTGTGTACCAGACCTGACGTATGCTTAGCAATTAGCTTGGCAGGAAGGTACCAAAGTAATCCAGGAGTGGATCACTTGACAGCGGTCAAGAACATCCTGAAATACCTAAAACGGACTAAGGAAATGTTTCTCGTTTATGGAAGTGACAAAGAGCTAATCGTAAATGGTTACATCGATGCAAGCTTTGACACTGATCCGGACGATTCTAAATTGCAAACCGGATACGTGTTTTTATTAAACGGTGGAGTTGTAAGTTGGTGCAGTTCTAAACAAAGCATCGTGGCGGGATCTACATGCGAAGTGGAGTACATAGCTGCTTCGGAAGCAACAAATGAAGGAGTCTGGATGAAGGAGTTCATTTTCGATGTAGGTGTCATACCTAGTGCATCGGGACCAATGAAGATCTTCTGTGACAATACTGGTGCAATTGCCTTGGCAAAGGAATCCAGATTTCATAAGAGGACCAAGCACATAAAGAGACGCTTCAATTCCATCCGGGACCAACTCCAGGTGGGAGACATAGAGATTTGCAAGATACATACGGATCTGAATGTTGCAGACCCGTTGACTAAGCCTCTTCCACGAGCAAAACATGATCAGCACCAAGACTCCATGGGTGTTAGAATCATTACTGTGTAATCTAGATTATTGACTCTAGTGCAAGTGGGAGACTGAAGGAAATATTCCCTAGCGGCAATAATAAAGTTATTATTTATTTCCTCATATCATGATAAATGTTTATTATTCATGCTAGAATTGTATTACCCGGAAACATGATACATGTGTGAATACATACACAAACATAACGTCACTAGTACGCCTCTATTTGACTAGCTCATTAATCAAAGATGTTTATGTTTCCTAACCATAGACATGTGTTGTCATTTGATTAACGAGATCACATCCTTAGGAGAATGATATGGTTGACATGACCCATTCCATTAGCCTAGCACTTGATCATTTAGTATGTTGCTATTGCTTTCTTCATGACTTATACAAAGTTCCTACAACTATGAGATTATGCAACTCCCGTTTACCGGAAGAACACTTTGTGTGCTACCAAACATTACAACGTAACTGGGTGATTATAAAGGAGCTCTACAGGTGTCTCCGAAGGTACATGTTGAGTTGGTGTATTTCGAGATTAGGTTTTGTCACTCCGATTGTCGGAGAGGTATCTCTGGGCCCTCTCGGTAATGCACATCACTATAAGCCTTGCAAGCAATGTAGCTAATGAGTTAGTTACGGAATGATGCATTACGTAACGAGTAAAGAGACTTGCTAGTAATGAGATTGAACTAGGTATTGGATACCGACGATCGAATCTCGGACAAGTAACATACTGATGACAAAGGGAACAACGTATGTTGTTATGCGGTTTGACCGATAGAGATCTTCGTAGAACATGTAGGAGCAAATATGAGCATCCAGGTTCCGCTATTGGTTATTGACCGGAAACAGTTCTAGGTCATGTCTACATAGTTCTCGAACCCGTAGGGTCCGCATGCTTAATGTTACGATGATAGTTTTATTATGAGTTTATAAGTTTTGATGTACCAAAGGTTGTTCGGAGTCCCGGATATGATCACGAACATGAGGAGGAGTCTCGAAATGGTCGAGACATAAAGATTGATATATTGGAAGCCTATATTTGGATATCGGAAACGTTCCGGGTGAAATCGGGATTTTACTGGAGTACCGGGGGGTTACCGGAACCCCCCCCGGGGGTTAATGGGCCTACATGGGCCATGAGGGAGAAGAGGAGGGCCGGCCAGGGCAGGCCGCGCCCCCTCCCGCCTAGTCCGAATAGGACAAGGAAGGGAGGGGGGCGATACCCCCCTTTCCTCTTTCCCCTCCCCCCCTTTCCTTCTCCAACAAGGCAAGAGGAGGGAGTCCTACTCCCGGTGGGAGTAGGACTCCTCCAGGCGCACCCCTAGGGGGCCGGCCGCACCTCCCCCCTCCCTCCTTTATATACGGGGGCAGGGGGGCACCCCAAGACAAACAAGTTGATCATTGTGATTGTTCCTTAGCCGTGTGCAGTGCCCCCCTCCACCATATTCCACCTCGGTCATATCGTTGCGGTGCTTAGAAGAAGCCCTGCGTCGGTAGAACATCATCATCGTCACCACGCTGTTGTGCTGACGGAACTCATCCCCGACACCCTGCTGGATCGGAGTCCGAGGATCGTCATCGAGCTGACCGTGTGCTGAACTCGGAGGTGCCGTACGTTCGGTACTCGGATTGGTCGGATCGTGAAGACGTATGACTACATCAACCGCGTTGTCATAACGCTTCCGCTTACGGTCTACAAGGGTACGTGGACAACACTCTCCCCTCTCGTTGCTATGCATCACCATGATCTTGCGTGTGCGTAGGATTTTTTGAAATTACTACATTCCGTAAAGATGAGAGGATCGCAACCTCTCAGTACGTGGGTGACACATGTCAAGCGAATGAGAAGGGCCAGGGGCACGTTCGTCCGATTTCCTCGGGCGTATAGTTTTTCACTCCCTCTATAAATACCCCAAACTCTTCCTCACTTCACTTTCACCTCGCTCACTCTCACTCCCGCTCGAGCTTCCCAAACCCTAGCGCCGCCGCTACTTCATCGTCGCCGGTGAGGAAGAGCTTCACTGCCTCGACCTCGTCGCCGTCGTACTCATGCCGGTTGCGGATTTCTTCACTCCACCGCCGCCGTAGTCGTCTTCCTCTGCCGAGTTAGGGCATGGAAGATCTGAACTGACAATCTTCACATCTACACTTCCCAGTTCATCGTGTTCTTCACTTCGGGTAATTAAAAGTTACTTTTACTGCCCTCTTTCTTTCTTATCTTTTCTTGAAAATCTTCAAAGGTGTTATTCTTCAAATCTTCACACACATGAACACCTCACATGTCATCTGCTCTTGATTCGTTTCCCTAAGCAATGATTTTCTTCAAGATTCCTCAATTGTGTGGATTTTCAATCTATACAACTCTGGAACCTAAGAAAAAACGCTTAGTGAAATTCCTCAAGACTCATCTGGTCAAATTCCTCAAACCTATTCATTTTTGAAAAACCTTCTGAGAACGCATATGACCTCTCCAAATTCCTTGAAACTATACTCTTTTCATAGGTACAAATGTCCGCTGCTGAATCACTAGGTTCTCATCAACTTAACTCATTTGCAGCGTTCCTCGAAGAAAAGTTGCACACCTCTTCAGAAACTTCAGTTGTTCATATTCCTCAGCTGAAGAAAATGGCTGACAAGAAGCCACAAAAGGGAGGAAAGAGGCCTGAGGTCAATACTGCATTTGAAATCCCTGAGGACATTTATGCTGGATACTGCACTCCTGATGAGGCCAAATTAGGCAAGGAGGACAAGAATCAGCGCAAGGTGCGCATTCAACGAATAGAGAGGAGATGGGCACGAGAATGGAGGGAGTACAGGTATGTTACTCCCAAGTATATGAAGAAATTCGCGCTCAACCCTCCATGCTCAAGACCTCCATTGCCACCAGGCCAAGTAGCAGATCCCACCATCCTCAAGCATGGTGAGGACTATGCTGATGAATGGGCAAAGCGTCAGGCCAAACTGGCCAAGCAAGCAAAGGAAGCAGTGAAGAAATTCAACACAGACTCAGCTGCCGAGGCCTCTGCTAGTCAGCCGAAGAAGGTAATGCATAAGAAGCCTACGCATAAGTCAAGCGCTTCTCCTCCAATGCCCTCACGGCCAAGCTCATCAGCAATGCCCTCAAGGCCAGGGTCTTCAAAGCCCTCACGGCCAATTCCTCAGACTGCTACTTCAAAGTCCTCAGCTCCTCCGTCAAAGTCATCAGCTGCTCCGACCAAATCCTCGGCACCTGTGCATCTCGCCACGTGCCAAAGGACCCAAGGCATCTCAATTGCCTCAGGAGCATCTGCAAGTTCCTCAGTTGCACCAAAATGCTCAGCTGGCCCCTCTCTGCTGAAGAAAAAGGCCAGTGCTGGACGAGGCCTTCGACCAATTCCTCACAAGAAGCAGGTCGCCTTCCAAGTTCCCTCTGATGACGATGAGGCTGACGATGAAGAAGTGGCCGAAATCATCAGAGACAGGCAAGCCAGGGCCGCTAGAGCCAAAGGTAGCAATGTGCCACTGATGTTTGATCCAAAGTTGATCCTCAATTACATTGACCTATGGCACAAGGACCCTAACACACCTTTGCCGGAGATGAACCTCACTCCTGGTCAAAGTCATGTTCTGGCTGCCTTCATTGAGGAAGAAAAGTGGAAATTTGAACAAGGCAGAAGTCTGAAGAAAGCACAGTACAAGAAACAACGCTACCTCAAGGACAATGTCCTCACTCTTACCACTGATCAACTCATTGCTTTGCAAGATGAAATCAAGCAACTGAGTGATGAATTCGATTGCTACTATGCTGATTGGAAGGGTGCCAAGGTTCGATTTGTCAATCTGACGAAGAAATTCACTTCAAGTGCTGCTCCTCCTCTACACATTGAAGTTACACCGGCCGAAGCATCTGCTCAGCCTACTGAAGAACATGCCAGCACCGCTGATGACAATCAGACTGCAGAAGAAAATGAAAGTACCAGGGCTGATGACTCCATTCCAACCGCTGAAGATATTGCCAGGGCATCCACTGGTGGTGCACCTGAAGAAAGTGAAGAAGTCAGGGCAACTGCATCAGTTGCGCCTGAGGAAAATGAACCAAAGTCCTCTGCACCTCCTGCACCTACACCAACTCCGATCCTTTCATCTGCATCAGATGCGAAGAAGACCAAGGCTGCAGAGCGTGCAGCAGTGAAGAAAAGGAAGGCATCAACTTCATAAAATTCTTCAGCTCCGAAGAATATGAAGCCTCTGACTAGTTCAATTGACAACCCAATTGATGCCGTTCTAGTCTCCTTCATGCCATTAAAGGACCTTGTTCCTTTTGGTGAAGTTTATGTGATTCCCAATGAATCTGATGAAGAAACTCCTACTGCTGCTTCGACAAGGAGTTGGACGAAGAAACTGAAGTGGATGAAATCCCTTCAACCCCAGTCATTTCCTCACCTATGCCTCAGTTCACTACTGAAGAGGCAGGTGTCGAAGAAATGGAAGATGAGGGTGTGGACATTGGCTGTACCACTCCTGTGCTCAATGATGAATTTTGGGACAGTCAGCACCCCAACTCTCCAATGTTCACTCCACTCCAAGCAATTCCTCAGTCCCCTGCTGCTACTGAAGTGCAATTGGGATCTGAAGAACCTCATGCAACCCCATCTGTCCATGAAGAAATTCCAGCCACTAGTGCTGAAGAAAATGTAAATGAAGAATTGAAGAACAAGGCTGAAGCTGCAGAAGGGCCTGAAATTCCTCAGCCTGAGGAACCTGAGATTGTGATTCCTAAGGTGGTGATGCAATTGACTGACACTCCTCAGCCCAAGCCAAAGGATCCTTTCTCAAAGAAGCAAAAATTCAAGGCTGATTATTTCTTCGGCGAGCACGTGTTCTTCACTGAATTCAACCCATATGACAATGCTCGTCTTAGAAGGAAGCGTTTCTGGACTGCCATCCAGGCAAACTTCTATTCTTCGCTGCTTTTCAACAAGGACAAAGTCTTCGACCACGAGCACATTCCTCACGTGGACATGGAATCAATGCCTTGCTTCTCTCAAGTCCTCAGTATGCTTCATGATGCAGGCTCGCTCAACTTTTGTTCAGACATAGTTGATTGGAATGAAGAGCTTATTCTTCAGTTCTACGCAACGCTGCATATCACATGTGATGCTGCTGACGTCAACTCTTGGGTGTTGGACTGGATGACTGAAAACACTCATAACAAGGCACCAGCCTCTGAATTGCTTCATGCCCTGCCACTCAGTCCTCCACCTGAAGGTGCTCGTTGTCTGTATGATGATCCTGAACTCACTGCTCACTATATGCAAGTGCTCATGAAGCCTCTGAAGCGTGGTCAAGCCCCAAGGACCAAATTCCTCGTGAAGGAATTGTTCTATGTGCCAAGAACCATCTATCGCATTCCAACGAAGACCATGAGTCCTATCAAAGGCCATGACTCATCCGATGAAGAAATTATTGGGACGATGAAGAATATGCTATTCAACATAATGCATGGCATCCCCATAAACTATCATGATTTCTTCATGAGGACTCTGGCGAATGTTGCACTTTCACCATTTGAGCTGAAGCCTTACGCGCCGTGGATCATGAGATTCCTCAGAACAAGGTCTTCACTCAACTACAAGGCTGATTTTCAGAATCACCTCAGCTACTTTCCCCCGATTGAAGTCCTCAAGCGGACAATTTCCACATCTAGTGAGAAGGGCAAGTCACCAGCCATTATCGATGAAGGCATTCGTCCATTGGATGGTCAGTTTCGCAAAGCTACATCTTACTCCACCAATGATGACTCTGCCACACATGATTCTGCTGCCAATGCTACCAAGTCAAGTCCTCAAGCTACTGCTCCTTGTGTGATGACTAACCGTGAGCTGCTTATAAGTCTTCACCAGAAGGTGGATCGAAACCACAAGTGGGTTAAGTGTCAGTTTGGCATTATTCTTCACAACATGACTTCTACACATAATGAAGTGAAGAAAAACTGTTACTACCTCCATGAAGTTTTTGATCGCACCTGGGCTATTCTATCAAATCTATATGGTGAAGAAGATCTGAAGAAAATGTTTTTCAAGGAAGACTTTGACCGATCTGCTCCTCCACCGAAGAAATACAAGAAGGTCAAGGTTCCTTCCTTGGTGGCCAGTTCATATTCTTCATCACGCGCCACCGACGAATATGAAGACTTGGACGACACTACAACAGGCCCTACAACGACTCAAGACCCTGACAACGCTGGTGCTCCTCCATCATCATGATATTCTTCAGGGGCGTTAGTCCTTAGTTTCAACCCTTTTGGTTATTCGATGACAAAGGGGGAGAAATTTGACTTAGTCTTCAAGTGGGTCTATCTTATATGGGCGTTGGTTTTTTTGCTAAGTTACAACTCTCGTTCTTCTGATGACTTTGCTGGATCGAGTTGTAATCTTAAACTCTATGGTGGCTTGATACTTTTGATGTGTTCTTCTGCATGCTTATTCCTCACTGATGTCAATGCACGCATGCTGAATTACATCAGTCACCATATTTCATCATGCATTTCAAATTCTTCATATTATATGTCAAATGCGTGTATGAATTACAAGATATAGGGGGAGATCTCCATGATTATACTCTTCAAGTGTGCATTGCTTCAAAAGCAAATTCCTCACTGTGCACATCTTCAGGGGGAGTTCTTCTATATCTTGCAATCAAATTCCTCAACATCAGTATTTACACTTCATATATTTATCCCTGTTGAAACCTTAAACTATATTGTCACCAATCACCAAAAAGGGGAAGATTGTAAGTGCATCTAGTGCCCCTTAGTGATTTTGGTGTATTGAAGACTTATAGGTTAAGGGACTGATGCGTTTGTGAGTGTACACAGGTCTATAAGTCTATGAGGAGTTTGATATCTACAGAGAAAGTCGACCCCTCAAAATGAGTTCTTCAACTGAAGACTTTGGATTTCTGAAGACTTTCTGAAGACTTTGAAAGTGAAGAAATTGGTGTGACCTTTAAGACTTGGTATTCATTCGAGGAACATGAAGCCTGAAGCCTTTGTTTTCGTAGTTTCATTTTCTCTTTCTTGAGTCATAGAAACACCTTACTATTAAAGGGGGTCGAGGAAATACTAAGGGAAAATTTCCATGTGATGCTCAACTCAAAATCCTACACCTACCAATCCCTTCGAGTGAAGCCATTGGAAATCTCATACAGTTCAGTCATATTCTTCAGTGACATAGACGAAGTTCTTCTGGTCTCTGAGGAATTTGTTCTGACTAGGGAGTTAGGAATTCGCCAGTGCGGATTGCCTACACAGTGAGGAACATGATAGCCCTGATGAATTTGATAGTCAAAATTCCGACCGTTGTTGTGCTATGCGCCAGCTGTCCCAAAATATCTACCCACCTAACGGTCATATTAGACAAGGGCATTTATGTCTTATCATGTCGAGCTGCTCCCTAGGCTATAAATAGTCGCCCCCTTGAACCACTAGCTGGTTGGCTGCTCCGAGAGAAACGGACACTTGTCATTTGAGAGCATCCCATCCTCCGAGGACTTTGAGCGAAAATCATCAAGTGAGGAAAACCCAAAGCCAACACCTACAAACCCAAAGTGATTGAGAATCACTGAAGAGATTGATCCTCCGTGGATCCAATGCTTGTTTCCTTTGAAGACTGTGCTTCTTCCAGACGGTTAGGCGTCAAGGTCTAGAGCATCCAAGAGGAACTATGAATCGCCGAGTGACTGAGTTTGTGAAGGTTCGGAAGTCACCTGAAGACTTACCACGAGTGATTGGGTGAGGTTTGTGTGACCTTAGCTCAAGGAGAATACGGTGAGGACTGTGTGTCCGGGACTGGGTGTCCTCGAGTTTAAATACTCAGCCGCTCCAACCAGATGTACAACTGAGACAATAGTTGGAACTGGTCTACCAAATCATTGTCTTCAGACATTACTGGTTCTATTTCCTCAACTCTATCATTTCCTCATGTCTGTTGTTGTGTGCCTGTTCATATCTGTTTGAAGACTTTGACTGAAGACTTTCTCAATTTCCTTAGTTCAATTTCTTCAGTCTGTCCGTCTTATTTCTTGTGTTATCTAGTGTTTACGCTTTCTGTACTCTATGCTTGTCTTCATTTCATCATGATGACTATGCTTGTGTTTTGTTATTTTTACTTCTGAGTTCTTATTCCGCTGCAAGTAGTTCTTCAGTTAGGAATGTCCTCACCAGCAAATTCCTCAGTGAAGAATTCATAAAAATCGCCTATTCACCCCCCCTCTAGTCGATATAACGCACTTTTAATTCCCCCTCTTCATGGTAAACCTTGTAAAATAAGAGAGGATAGCCATAAGTACTGAGATATAATGTGTAATAACAGCCCATAATGCAATAAATATTGATATAGAAGCATGATGCAAAATGGACATATCAACTCCCCCAAGCTTAGACCTCGCTTGTCCTCAAGCGGCAGCCGAAATCGAAAAATATGTCCACATGTTTGGAGATAGAGGTGTCGATAAAAATAAAATACGGACATGAGGGCATCATGATCATTCTTATAACAGCAACATATAAGGTTTTTATCATATGATTTCTTATGCTCAAGTAATGATCAATTCACAATGTCAAGTATGGTTCAAAAACTTCATTGAGAACTAACAAACTATAATCTTAGTCATTGAAGCAATTGCAATTTATCATAACATCAGAAAGAGTTAACAATAAAGTTTTTCAGCAAGTTCACATACTCAACTATCTTGTAGTCTTGTATAATCGCTAACACTCACGCAATACTTGTGGTTATGGAGTTTCAGCCGGACACTAAGAAATATAGGGGCTTATTGTGTTGCCTCCCTACATATTCACCTTTAGGTGATGTCAACAATAATAGCCCATGCTAACTTACATCCAATTGGATATATATATCATGATCTTTCAAACACAAGGAGCTTGCCAAAGGATAAAATGAAAAAGGGAAGGGTAAGGATCACCTTGACTCAAGCATAAAGTAAAAACATAAAGTAAAAGATAGGCCCTTCACAGAGGGAAGCAGAGGTTGTCATGTGCTTTTAGGGTTGGATGTACAAAATCTTCATGCAAAAGAACGTCACTTTATATTGTTGGAGATATGCCCTAGAGGCAATCATGTATGATGATATTTCCTATGTGTTTATGAATAAAGATAGTCCTTGGACATTATCAATGATGTGTATCAGCAAGTACGTGACTTGTTTGTGGCACTATGCATTGCATGATGACTGTCCTAAAAGGTCCCTAGTCGAAAGGGCTGTGTGGATGCGCAGCCGACTAGACTAGCATATGACACGGTCGATGGCTTGGTCTCACTAGCCATGGAGCATTGGATGCTAACCGGATAATATGGATTTGGAATGGTCTGGTCGGATTCGATGTAGTCGGATCTGAGTCGAGATAAGGTCTGAGTCGGACAGACCCAACTATGAGACGCAGCGATATGTCATCTCTGAGTCTCTAGTACAACATACGTTCTATGTCCTAAGACCTGAGCTGACACATGTACTCGGGATCGTGATAGACTTTCTTTGGGCCGACCAAATGCTACTCCATGACTGGGTAGTTACAAAGGTAGGTTTCGGTTTTGTCCAGTCCCATGTTGCGAGACATGGTCGAGCAAGATGGGATTTGCCCCTCCGATCAGGAGAGATATACTCTGGGCCCCTCATGTGATCCGACCATGATAAGCATGGCCATGCGACAGGGATTATGAGATAATCCGTTTTGTGGTCAGTATCACTGAAACGAGAAAGAGGTCGGGCTAGCACAAGGATGACAGTCTCGCCTTGAGCCCGACAACATATATTGTGAGGCAAAGGGAACAGAAGTGTGACACATTGTACAGGTTCGCCTAACCAGCTTCATAGTCTGCTTGGTGGTCGGCATGCCTTGCTAGAGGCCGCTACCAACCGTGTAGGTCAGAGGTGATTCGAACTGCGACCAAGCCGACTTGAACCTAAGGGGTCGCGTGCTTAAGGGAAGGAACCTACGAGGTCGGTTCATAGGACACTGGTCGGATGTGATCCGAACTGGACTAGGAATGTGACTGAGTAGAATTTGGGCTTTAGGGTCCGTGCGAGGCCCAAGTGTTGAGCCCGCGACGGACGCCTATATAAAGTGGAGGTGCGGCACACTCATGCGGTTGATCGCTTCGGCGCTGCGACTAGGGTTTGCATGTGTTGCGAATAGCCTCCTCCACTCGTTGCCGACTATGTGATCGGACCTAGCAGTCCGCCACACGGTGTTCCTCCTGCACGCGCGGATATCGTTAGAGGCGGTGCACTTGCGCCGCTATGACAAACATGTATGTGGGATCGGACGATCGGCTGTTCGAGGGAGATCGGACGAGGAGGAGACGATCCACGGGGACGCGCTGCCCCAACTCTTCTTCCGCTGCATGGCACTGCGCGTCTAGTGGTAACGAACTATGATCCATCTCCCGTAGCATGTTCTTGGTTGTTCTGCGTGTAGGAAATTTTAATTTGCAATCGACGCACCCTACCGTAGAACCCAAAAGTGGTATCAGAGCCTCTGCTATAGGATTTGGATTCAGATCGTATGCATATTAGATATGTGGAGGCGACAGATAAGATCTGTTGTCGTTGATAAGATCGGCTATGTGCACGGTTGATGTGATCAACTGCACATGGGGATCGTTTAGGCTATGTTTTCTGTCAATCGGATCGATGAGGTCGTGACACGATCTACCCCTACCGGTCGGTCATCCGCCATCGGGGTTAACAGTGAAACGTAAATCCAAATCGGATTCGTGATGATCGATATGATCGGTCAGATCAGAAAATTCGGCGTGAACGGAGTTCAGATGCAATCTGTGATTTCCAAAAACGTGTGCGTAGCACAGTGTATTTTGTACCTGACACACAAACCAGTAGAATGCGATTCTATGCACAACTTTGTTTTGCAGGTTTGATATGAATAGTATGGCTCATGTGTATGTGATGCATGTGTGTAATTAATATGTGGCCTGCGTGTCATGTTTGTCAGCCGGCAGGAGCCAAAGTGATGTCATTATATTGTATAACGACCTGCGTGTCGACTTGTGATTCTGTATGTAAAATTCATTACTAGTTTTAGTAGTTGGATAATAGAGATCAGGTTGGTGGCTTGGCGTCCTGGCGTGACAAATAAGATGGAGTTCCTAGATGGTCATCGGAGTCGGAGCCGACCTGGAAGAACGTCCATGAAGGAGCCATACTATTTCACAATATGTGTTTATTTGTGATTGTTGTGCTTCTTTGTTTCTTTGCATGTTAGAATGGTAGAAAGATCCCTCATAAATATCAAGCGAATTGCCATCCCCGATGTTGCACCTTCACACGTCAAGTATGTCTAGTAGTGGGCTCATAAAATTGGGGTGCTGCTGGGTGTCCTTGAACTGAAGGGTTCGTGTCGTACACGGACATGCACTACATAAGGTTAACTTGACAAGGCTATCAAAATGGTTTTGGGCCTTGTGGCAAAGAAGGTTGGGAGCCGGGGTATGAGATACCTTCCCGACCGATAGGAGTCGTATAGAGATACAATTAGCAAGGAGTTGCTTACCGAATAGGTATGTTGGCTAGCAGTGATGCTAAAGCTCACTAATCACATGCGCTAGTCGGATCCTGAATCACTGAGGGTTTGCGGAGGGATGCTTACATCAGTGGGAGTTTTTCTGTTTATGCTAGAATTACTCTACATAAACACATTGCTTAGTGATTGCATATTTTCTGTTGTAGATCAATGGCACCACCTGCTCAACCCAACTTTGCATTGAAATCAATTCTGGAAAAGGATAAACTGAATGGAACAAACTTTAGCACCTGGTATAGAAATCTAAGAATTGTTCTCAAGCATGATAAAAAGGAACATGTTCTAGAGGATCCACTTCCAGAGGAACCTGCCGATAATGCTAATGCCACAACTAAGAATGCCTACCAGAAACTCGTTGATGAATCAACGGAGATCAGCTGTCTGATGCTGGCTTGTATGGAGCCCGATTTGCAACAACATTTCGAAAATGTTGAGGCTTACGATATGATCGAGAGTCTCAAGAGCATGTTTCAGACACAGGCTAGGACCGAAAGGTTCAACGTCTGGCGATCCTTGATGGATTGCAAGCTGAAGGAAGGTGATCCACTGAGCCCACATGTGATCAAGATGATCGGATATGTGCAAGCTTTGGATCGTTTGGGCTTCCCGCTCTTGGATGAGCTGGCTACTGATGCTGTTCTGGGTTCTCTTCCGCCCAGCTATGGGACGTTCATCTCGAACTATCATATGCATGGCATGGATAAGAAGCTCACTGAATTGCATGGGATGCTCAAAGTGGCAGAGCAGGATATTAAGAAAGGCACGGTGCAGAAATCGGCTAAGTTCAAGAAGAGTTGGTCCAAGAAAAAGGCTAAGGCAAAGGGCACGGAGACGTTAGCCTCCGCCGCTGCGCCAAAGTCTGGACCGGACTCGAATACCGTTTGCTTTCACTGCAAGGAGACCGGTCACTGGAAGAGGAACTGTAGCAAGTGGCTTGCAGAGCATGGCAAGAAGGCCGGAAATGCTTCTTCAGGCAAAGGTACACTTGTTGCATATGTTATAGACATTTACCTTGCTGACATACCTAGTAGCTCTTGGGTATTTGATACCGGATCGGTTGTTCATATTTGCAACTCGATGCAGGGGCTGGTAAGAACTAGGCGTGTGGCACAAGGGGAGATTGACATCAGGGTCGGCAACAAAGCAAGAGTTGCTGCGTTGGAGGTCGGCACGATGCAGCTCCAGCTTCCTTCTGGATTCATTATGGAATTGAATAATTGTTATTACATTCCTGCACTTAGTCGGAACATTATTTTTGCCTCATGTTTGATGAGTCAAGGTTATGAATTCAATTTAAAGGACAATGGTTGTTTGATATTTTTGAATGGTATGTTCCACGGCTATGCACCCATTGTTGATGGGCTATTTATATTGAATCTAGAACAGGAACCAGTCTATAACGTGAATGTCAAGAGGCATAAGCCTAATGAGATAAATCCGACATACTTCTGGCATTGCCGGCTTGGACACATTAGTCTGAAGCGCGTGGAGAAGCTCCATGATGATGGGCTCCTAACTTCGTCCGACTTCGGGTCGTTCGAGACATGTGAATCATGCTTGCTCGGCAAGATGACTAAGTCTCCTTTTGCAAAGAGTTGCGAGAGGGCGTCCGAGCTATTGGAACTTATACATAGTGATGTGTGTGGTCCAATGAGCACAACTGCCAGAGGTGGCTATTAGTACTTTGTGACTTTTTCCGACGACTTGAGTAGATATGGATATATCTATTTGATGAGGCACAAGTCAGAAACTTTTGAAAAGTTCAAAGAGTTTCAGAACGAGGTTGAGAATCAGCTTGGCAAGACAATAAAGCTTATGCGATCTAATCGTGGAGGTGAGTACATGAGCCAGGAGTTTGATGATCATCTGAAAAGTCGAGGTATAGTACCTCAACTCACACCTCCAGGTACGCCACAAAGAAACGGCGTGTCCGAACGGAGGAATAGGACCTTGTTGGACATAGTCCGGTCTATGATGAGCAAATCGGATTTACCATTGTCATTATGGGGATACGCTCACACTTAATAGGGTACCATCAAAATCCGTAGACAAGACACCACATGAGATGTGGACCAGGAAGAGTCCCAGTTTGTCTTTTCTAAAGATTTGGGGTTGTGAAGTATTTGTCAAGCAACTTATGTCAAACAAGCTTACACCTAAATCGGATAAATGCATATTCGTGGGATATCCGAGGGAAACCATGGGATATAGCTTCTACAACCGGGAAGAGAACAAAGTGTTTGTTGCTCGGAACGGGGTTTTCCTTGAGAAAGAGTTTCTCAGTCGGGAGGCCAGTGGGAGGACGGTTCGACTCGAAGAAATTCGAGGACCACTCAGGGACGGCTCGGCTGGTAATGAGATAATACCGGAGTCAGTCAGGGAACCTGTAGTGGAAGCGGCACCAGAACCACGGAGGTCGGAAAGATTGCGTAGAGTGCGTGATGTATTGTTGCTAAAAAGCGACGAGCCGGCCACGTATGCGGAAGCGATGGTGAGCCCAGATTCCGAGGCATGGCTGGAGGCCATGAGATCCGAGTTAAAGTCCATGGATGAGAATCAAGTCTGGGACTTGGTTGATCCGCCGCCTGGCGTAACTGCCATTGGTTGCAAATGGGTCTTTAAGAAGAAAACCGATGTGGATGGAAATGTTCAGATCCACAAAGCTCGGCTTGTCGCTAAGGTTATGGACAAGTTCAAGGAATTGACTACGACGAGACTTACTCGCCGGTAGCGATGCTGAAATCGGTGAGGATCATACTAGCTATAGCTGCATATTTCGATTACGAGATATGGCAGATGGATGTCAAAACGGCTTTCCTTCACGGAAATTTAACCGAGGACGTGTATATGATACAGCCCGAGGGTTTTGTCGATCCGACTAGCACTAGTAAGGTATGCAAGCTCAAGAGATCCATTTATGGGTTGAAGCAAGCATCTCGGAGTTGGAACATTCGTTTTGATGAGGTCGTCACTGGTCTCGGTTTCATCAAAAGCGAAGAGGACTCTTGTTTATACAAGAAGTTAAGTGGGAGCTCGATAGTGTTTTTGATCTTGTATGTGGATGACATACTACTGATCGGAAATGATGTTTCGATGTTGAACTCGGTCAAGGAATCATTGAATGGCAAGTTTTCGATGAAAGACCTTGGTGAGGCAGTGTATATTTTAGGCATTAAGATCTATAGAGATAGATCGAGGAGGCTGCTCGGCTTAAGCCAGAGCACGTACATAGATAAAGTGTTGAAGCGGTTCAACATGAGTGAGGCGAAGAAAGGGTTCTTGCCACTCTCACATGGTATAAGGCTAAGCGAGACTCAGAGTCCTTCGACATCTGATGAGCGAAGCAGGATGAGTAGGATTCCGTATGCCTCGGCAATCGGATCCATCATGTATGCCATGATATGTACAAGGCCTGATGTTGCTTTTGCAATAAGCCTAACAAGTAGATACCAGGCCAACCCAGGTGAGAGTCACTGGGCAGCGGTAAAGACTATTTTGAAGTACCTGAAAAGGACTAAAGAGATGTTCCTAGTTTATGGAGGTGAGGAAGAGCTCGTCGTAAGGGGTTACGCCGATGCTAGTTTCCAAACCGACAGAGATGATTGTCGATCACAGTCCGGATTCGTGTACGTCCTGAACGGAGGAGCAGTGCACTGGATGAGTTCCAAGCAGGATACGGTGGCCGATTCTACCACAGAAGCCGAATACATTGCGGCTTGTGAAGCTGCAAAGGAAGGTGTTTGGATCCGGCATTTTCTGGATGATCTTGGTATTTTCCCAGCCTCGGTGAAACCGTTGGACCTTTATTGTGATAATTCTGGTGCCATCGCACAAGCCAAGGAGCCGAGGAATCACCACAAGGTCAGACACATAGATCGGAAATATCACCTGATACGAAAGATCGTAAAGAATGGTGATGTAGAGTTATGCAAGATTCACACGGATGCAAATGTTGCAGATCCGTTGACTAAGCCGCTTCCACAACCCAAGCATGAGGGGCACGTTAGAGCTATGGGCATTCGATGTCTATTTGATTGACTCTAGTGCAAGTGGGAGACTGTTGGAGATATGCCCTAGAGGCAATCATGTATGATGATATTTCCTATGTGTTTATGAATAAAGATAGTCCTTGGACATTATCAATGATGTGTATCAGCAAGTACGTGACTTGTTTGTGGGACTATGCATTGTATGATGACTGTCCTAAAAGGTCCCTAGTCGAAAGGGCTGTGTGGACGCGCAGCCGACTAGACTAGCATATGACACGGTCGATGGCTTGGTCTCACTAGCCATGGAGCATTGGATGCTAACCGGATAATATGGACTTGGAAAGGTCTGGTCGGATTCGACGTAGTCGGATCCGAGTCGAGATAAGGTCCGAGTCGGACAGACCCAACTATGAGACGCAGCGATATGTCATCTGTGAGTCTCTAGTACAACATACGTTCTATGTCCTAAGACCTGAGCTGGCGCATGTACTCGGGATGGTGACAGACTTGCTTTGGGCCGACCAAACGCTACTCCGTGAATGGGTAGTTACAAAGGTAGGTTTCGGGTTTGTCCAGTCCCATGCTGCGAGACATGGTCGAGCAAGATGGGATTTGCCCCTCCGATCAGGAGAGATATACTCTGGGCCCCTCGTGTGATCCGACCAGGATAAGCATGGCCATGCGACAGGGATTATGAGATAATCCGTTTTGTGGTCAGTATCACTGAAACGAGAAAGAGGTCGGGCTAGCACAAGGATGACAGTCTCGCCTTGAGTCTGACAACATATATTGTGAGGCAAAGGGAACAGAAGTGTGACACATTGTACAGGTTCACCTAACCAGCTTCATAGTCTGCTTGGTGGTCGGCATGCCTTGCTAGAGGCCGCTACCAACCGTGCAGGTCGAAGGTGATCTGAACTGCGACCAAGCCGACTGGAACCTAAGGAGTCGCGCGCTTAAGGGAAGGAACCTACGAGGTCGGTTCATAGGACACTGGTCGGATGTGATCCGAACTGGACTAGGAATGTGACCGAGTAGACTTTGGGCTTTAGGGTCCGTGCGAGGCCCAAGTGTTGAGCCTGCGATGGACGCCTATATAAAGTGGAGGTGCAGCACACTCATGCGGTTGATCGCTTCGGTGCTGCGACTAGGATTTGCATGTGTTGCGAATAGCCTCCTCCACTCGTCGCCGACTGTGTGATCGGACCTACCAGTCCGCTGCATGGTGTTCCTCCGGCACGTGCAGATACCATTAGAGGCGGTGCACTTGCCCCGCTCCGACGAACTTGTACGTGGGATCGGACGATCGGCTGTTCGAGGGAGATCGGACAAGGAGGAGACGATCCACGCGGACGCGCTGCCCCAACTCTTCTTCCGCTGCACGGTACTGCACGTCTAGTGGTAACAAACTGTGATTCATCTCCCGTAGAATGTTCTTGGTTGTTCTGCGTGTAGGAGATTTTAATTTGCAGTCGACGCACCGTACCGTAGAACCCAACATATATTGCCCCTTGTATGTGGACCTTTATTATGCAGTCCGTCGCTTTTATTACTTCCACAAAAAGATCGTACAAATCTTATTTTCTCCGCCCTAATAAGTCATACATATTTAGATAGCAATTTTTATTGCCTACAACATGACAACTTACTTGAAGGATCTTACTCAATCCATAGGTAGGTATGGTGGACTCTCATGGAAAAACTGGGTTTAAGGATATTTGGAAGCACAAGTAGTATCTCTACTTGGTGCAAGGAATTGTCTAGCATGAGTGGGAAAGGCAAGCTCAACATGTTTGGAAGTCAATGACAATATACTTTAACTGAGATGTGAGAAAACATAAACCATTACGTTGTCTTCCTTGTCCAACATCAACTCTTTTAGCATGTCATACTTAATGAGTGCTCCGAATCATAAAAGGTGTCCAAGATAATATATTTGTATGTGAACCCCTCTTTGCTTATCACTTCCTATTAATTGCAACAATGACCAAAACTACGTTTATCAACTCTCAACAATTTTTATGCGTCATAGTTTCTATGTGTGAAGTCATCACTAACCATAAGATCAATATGAACTCTTTTATTCTTTCTACTTTCTCAAGATCATAGCAACATAGCAAAGCCCTTGAATCAACACTAATCTTTATTATAGATAGCTCACGGACACGATTACAAAAAGAGATCACAAAGCAAAATTCAAAACTACTAGATCAAGATACTACTAAAAGGATCGAACTAAATAAAACGGTAAAGATATGAGTGTGATGGTGATACGATACCGGGGCACCTCCCCCAAGCTTGGCAGTTGCCAAGGGGAGTGCCCATACCCATGCGATTATGTCCTCGGAGGTGATGGAGGTGGTGATGATGATGGTGGATAATCGCACATCGAGCGTAAAAGCTCCTCCAACTTGTGGATAATGCCCTTGAGTTCGGCAATATGATCCTTAAAAAATATTCTCCTGCGTGAGATACTTGTTCTGTATGCGAGCTAACTCAATCATCTTGAAAGCTTCAATCTCTGTTGGAGTAAAGAGGTTAGGTAAAGGTTGAGGGATGTCTTCTGCTTTCACCACCGGAGCTTGAACCTCCATGGCCTTCTTGATCCCTTCATCCTTGTTTATCTCTTCCGGTTCTTCTCTTTTCAGCTCTATCTTCAATAGCCAAGCATCCTTGTCTTCATTGTTGGAAGAGGGCGATGTCATTGTGCTCTTGATCTGCAATGGAAACAGCTCAAAACGAAAACAGAGGAAATTTGCGTGATACGGTGGTCAAAACCTTCGGGAGTATATATGATGAAATTTTACCGACCAAAATACGTAACGTGCAAGAAAACAGAGTTCGGGAGGTACATGAGGTGCCCACGAGACAGGGGGGCGCGCCCAGTAAGGGTGGGCACGCCCTCCACTCTCGTGGGGGCCTCGTGTCCCTTTCAGACTACTTCTTTCTTCCTAAAATTCTTAAATATTCCAAAACTGATAAAAATTTGCCATTGGAGTTGTTTTGGAGTCGGATTACTTACCGTACTACATACCTATTCCTTTTTGAGGTCTGGAACGTTCTGGAAAGTGTCCCTTATGTATTCCTCCGGGGTTACGGTTTCAATAATATTAGTTTCAACATTGATAGGATTACCTGAAATATAATGTTTAATTCTTTGATCGTTTACCACCCTTGGATTTGTGCCTTCGAATTTGTTGATTTTTAGGGCACCAGAACGATAGACCTCCTCGATAACGCAAGGATCTTCCCATTTAGAGAGAAGTTTTCTTGCGAAAAACCTCAAACAATAGTTCAATAATAACACATAATCTCCTACGTTAAACTCCTGCTTTTGTATCCTTTTATCATGCCAGCGTTTGACTTTTTCTTTGAATAGATTGGCATTCTCATAGGCTTGGTTCTCCATTCATCAAGTGAGCTAATATCAAACAACCTCTTCTCACCGGCAAGTTTGAAGTCATAGTTGAGATCTTTGATAGCCCAATATGCTTTATGTTCAAGTTCAAGAGGTAAATGGCATGCTTTTCCATAAACCATCTTATATGGAGACATACCCATAGGATTTTTGTATGCAGTTCTATAGGCCCATAATGCATCATCAAGTTTTTTGGACCAATTCTTTCTAGATCTATTCAGAGTTGATACGTCTCCAACGTATCTATAATTTTTGATTGCTCCATGCTATATTATCTAATGTTTTAGGCAATATTATTATCCACTTTTATATTATTTTTGGGACTAACCTATTAACCGGAGGCCGAGCCCAGATTTGTTGTTTTATGCCTATTTCAGCGTTTCGAGGAAAAGGAATATCAGACGGAGTCAAAACGGAACGAAATCAACTGGAGAAGTTATTTTTGGAAGGAAAGCAACCCAGGGAACTTGGAGTGCACGTCAGGGGAGATACGGGCTGCCCACAAGGGTGGGGGGCGCGCCCACCCCCCTAGGGCGCGCCCCTACCTCGTGGGGCCCCCGTAGCTCCACCGACGTACTACCTGGACCCATATATACCCACGTATCCTAAAACTTCTAAAACAGAAGATAGATCGGGAGTTCCGCCGCCGCAAGCCTCTGTAGCCACCAAAAACCTCTTGGGAGCCCGTTCCGGTGCGCTGCCGGAGGGGGATCCCATCACCGGTGGCCATCTTCATCATCCCAGTGCTATCCATGACGAGGAGGGAGTAGTTCACCCTCGGGGCTGAGGGTATGTACTAGTAGCTATGTGTTTGATCTCTCTCTCTCGTGTTCTTGAGGTGATACGATCTTGATGTATCCCGAGCATTGCTATTATAGTTGGATCTTATGATGTTTCTCCCCCTCTACTCTCTTGTGATGAATTGAGTTTCCCCTTTGAAGTTATCTTATCGGATTGAGTCTTTATGAGAACACTTGATGTATGTCTTGCCGTGATTATCTGTGGTGACAATGGGATATCATGTGCCACTTGATGTATGTTTTGGTGATCAAATTGCGGGTTTCGTGACATTGGGAACCTATGCATAGGGGTTGGCACACGTTCTTGACTCTCCGATAGAAACTTTGGGGCACTCTTTGAAGTACTTTGTGTTGGTTGGATGAATCTGAGATTGTGTGATGCATATCGTATAATCATGCCCACGGATACTTGAGGTGACAATGGAGTATCTAGGTGACATTAGGGTTTTGTTTGATTTGTGTCTTAAGGTGTTATTCTAGTACGAACTCTTTTATAGATTGATCCGAAAGAATAACTTTGAGGTTGTTTCGTACCCTACCATAATCTCTATGTTTGTTCTCTGCTATTAGTGGCTTCGGAGTGACTCTTTGTTGCATGTTGAGGGCTTGTTATATGATCTATCTATGTTATTATTGTTGAGAGAACTTGCATTAGTGAAAGTATGAACCCTAGGCCTTGTTTCCTATCATTGCAATACCGTTTACGCTCACTTTTATCATTAGTTACCTTGCTGTTTTTATTATTTCAGATTACAAATACCTATATCTACCATCCATATTGCACTTGTATCACCATCTCTTCGCCGAACTAGTGCACCTATACAATTTTCCATTGTATTGGGTGTGTTGGGGACACAAGAGACTTTTTGTTATTTGGTTGTAGGGTTGTTTGAGAGAGACCATCTTCATCCTACGCCTCATACGGATTGATAAACCTTAGGTCATCCACTTGAGGGAAATTTGCTACTGTCCTACAAACCTGTGCACCTGCAGGCCCAACAACGTCTACAAGAAGAAGGTTGTGTAGTAGACATCAAGATCTTTTCTGGCACCGTTGCCGGGGAGGTGAGTGCTTGAAGGTATATCTTTAGATATTGCAATCAAATCTTTTTGTTTCTTGTTTTAACACTAGTTAGTCTACAAAAAAAATGGAATTGAGTTTGTCTCATACGCTTCATCTTTTTAATATCTTTCGTGAGTATGATGGAAAGGAAAATTGTGCCAAAGTGTTAGAAGAAGAATGCATTAAATTGTTTGGCACTAAATCTTTGAATGATGAGCATGATTGCAATGTTGTTGGTACGAATTCTTCGAATATCCATGATGCTAATGATGGTTGCACTAGTTATGATGAAAATATCTCTTACGAGCATGTCAACTTTTGTGGAGTGCATGTTTGCATGAACACACCAAATAGAGAAGATATTTATTGCAATAGGCATAAGTACTTAGAAACCAAATTGTTGCAAGAAGAGCTAGATGAATGTGCCGAAAGATTCAATATTTTTCGCGCTCCTTGTGAACTTTGCAATGAACATGGTCATTTAAAGCTCCAATGCTATTTGTTTCATGATCAAGTCGTGTACACATATTGTGATAATTTAATTACCCTTGAGCATCATAAAGAGCTTAGCCTTCTTTTGGGTTATGAAGAAATGAAACGTATAACTGAGGGTATTCCAAAATTTAATCTTGATAGATTTCTTGATTTTGATCTAGAGAAGATTTATATGTATTGTGCGGTGAATTGCATTGAAAATCCTTATATTGCCAATTACCTAAAGAAAAGAAAGCAAATGGAAGATGAGGTGAATACTAATGAAAGGGCAGAGGCTTCCCAATCTCCTCCTATTATTTCTTATGATGAATCAGGTAACGAGGAGGAGCTTTCTATTCAACCAATCTCATCAATAAGGAGCTCAAAGTGGAAGGTTGAACCTACACATAATGTGAAGAAGAAAAAGAAAAGAAGGAGCAACAAAGGTAAAAAGGTATCCCTCCCAAATGATGTTGCTCCTACTACTACTTGTGATGATGATAATTTCTATACTATTGGTGCTATCCATATTTTTAATGATGAGAGTGATTATGCTTATGATATGAAAGGGCCCAAGCTTGGGGAAGCTATGTTTGATGAGGATGAAATATTTGAGAATATATTTGCTGGAATTAATGTTTGTCCCAAGCTTGGGGATGCTATGTTTAATGAAGACGATATTTTTAGCACCCCAAGTTTTGATATGCAAAGTCATTATGATGATAGCATGCCTCCTACCTATGATGATTATATACATGAAAGTGGATTTGGAAGAGTGTCAACTTTATTTAGTGATGATTCCACTATTTCGGAAGAGGTCCCAATTGATTATGAGAACAAAGTTGCTATCTATGATGATTATTGTGATGACTTGTATGCTATTAAGAATAATGATAACAATGAAACTTGTTATCATGATTTTAGTTTTAAATTGGATTGTGCCTCACATGATAATTATTTTGTTGAGTTTGCTCCCACTACTATTCATGAGAAGAATTTTGCTTATGTGGAGAGTAGTAAATTTTCTATGCTTGTAGATCATGAAAAGAATGCTTTAGGTGCTGGTTATATTGTTGAATTCATTCATGTTGCTACTGAAAATTATTATGAGGGAGGAATATATGCTTGTACGAATGGCAATAATATCAAGTTTCCTCTCTATGTGCTTCAAGTTTTGAAGCTATGCTTGTTTTACCTTCCTATGCTAGTTGATTATCGTTCCCATAAGTTGTTTGCTCACAAAATACCTATGCATAGGAAGTGGGTTAGACTTAAAAGTGCTAGTCATATGCTTCATGATGCTCCCGTTATGTTTCAATTCTTATCTTTTATGTGAGCATCATTGTCATTATCATGCCTAGCTAGAAAGGCATTAAAGAAAAGTGCTTGTTGGGGACAACCCAATATTTATCCTTACTGTTTTTGTGTGTCCACATGATTATGCTACTGTAGTAATCATGTTTTATAGCTTTTGTTTCAATAAAGTACCAAGTAAGACCTTTAGGATGGCTTACGGTGATAGTTGTGTTGATCTTGCTGAAAATCAGAAACTTTTGCATCCAGTAAATTAGTTTTGTTAATTCCCAGAAACGTGCTTCTGATCTGGTTCTTTTTGCTATGGACTGGTACATGAATTGCTTAGGACTTCCTTAGTTTGTAGGATTTTTGGAGTTCCATAAGTATACGTTTGATACAGATTACTACAGACTGTTCTGTTTTTGACAGATTCTGTTTCTATGTGTTGTTTGCTTATTTTGATGAATCTATGAGTAGTATCGGAGGGTATGAACCATAGATAAGTTGGATTACAGTAGATATTACACCAATATTAATTTAGAATGAGTTATTACAGTACCAATGTGGTGGTTTTGTTTCTTTCACTAATGGAGCTTATAAGATTTCCTGTTGAGTTTTGTGTTGTGAAGTTTTCAAGTTTTGGATAAAGATTCAATTGGCTATGGAATAAGGAGTGGCAAGAGCCTAAGCTTTGGTATGCCCAAGGCACCCCAAGGTAATATTCAAGGACAACCAAGATCCTAAGCTTGGGGATGCCCCGGAAGGCATCCCCTCTTTCGTCTTCATTCATCAGTAACTTTACTTAGGGCTATATTTTTATTCACCGCATGATATGTATTTTGCTTGGAGCGTCATTTTATTTTGTTAGTATTTGCTTTCTGTTAGTTATAATAATGTTTTGCATCTTTATTTTCAATAAAAAGTCAAGGATAGCCTTTGCCATGCTTATTTTGCTAATATACATGTTGCTGTTTGAAAACAGAAAGTTACCGCTGTTGCAAAAATTCCCTAGAAAAGTAAGAGCATGATATAAGGTTGAAACTTTTTGCATAATGAGATTTGATAAATTTACTGAAGAGGGAATTTTATTTAATAATTTCTGTAGTTAGGGAAGTATGATGAATTTTGCATTTTTTATAGACTATACTGTTTTGGCAGATTGCTGTTATGTTTGCATTGTTTCCATATGTTTGCTTGTTTAATGATTCTATTTGATGATAGGAGTATTAAATATTCAGAGGCATTTAGTATCCAATGTTGAATAACAATGTTAGTGATTTTTTACAGTAGAAAATGATAGGGTTTTGCATTGGTTTATACTGACCTATCTCACGAGTTCTTGTTGAGTTTGTTGTGAATGAAGCTTTTGATAAAAAGAGAAACCATTATATGAGACGAATTAAGGAGACACAAAAGCTCAAGCTTGGGGATGCCCAAGACACCCCAAGATAATATTTCAAGAATTCTCAAGCATCTAAGCTTGGGGATGCCCCGGTAGGCATCCCACCTTTCTTCTTCAACAACTATCGGTTAGTATCGGTTGAGCCTAAATTTTTGCTTCTTCACGGGAGTTTTGCTATCCTTGCATTGTAGTTTTCTTTAGCTTTGCTTGCTGTTTGAATAAAGTATCAAGATCTGAAATTATTAAATGGGAGAGTCTTCACATAGTTGCATAATTATTCGACTACTCATTGATCTTCACTTATATCTTTCGGAGTAGTTTGTCCTTTGCTCTAGTACTTCACTTATATCTTTTAGAGCATGGTGGTAGTTTTATTTTTAAGAAATAGATGAACTCTCATGCTTCACTTATATTATTTTGAGAGTCTTAAATATCATGGTAATTTGCTTAAATAATCCTAATATGCTAAGCATAAAAGATTTGTAAGAATTCTTATGAGTGTGTTGAATACTAAGAAAAGTTTGATACTTGATAATTGTTTTGAGATATGGAGGTAGTGATATTAAAGTCGTGCTAGTTGAGTAATTGTGAATTTGATAAATGCTTGTGTTGAAGTTTGCAAGTCCCATAGCATGCACGTATGGTTAAGGTTGTGTAATAAATTTGAAACATGAAGTGTACCTGGCTTGTGCATCCTTATGAGTGGCGGTCGGGGACGAGCGATGGTATTTTCCTACCAATCTATCCCCCTAGGAGCATGCATGTAGCACTTGGTTTTTGATGACTTCTAAATTTTTGCAATAAGTATATGAGTTATTTTGACTAATGTTGAGTCCATGGATTATACACACTTTTACCTTTCTGCCCTTGCTAGCCTCTTCGGTACCGTGCATTGCCCTTTCTCACCTTGAGAGTTGGTGCAAACTTCGCCGGTGCATCCAAACCCCATGATACGATACGCTCTATCACACATAAACCTCCTTATATCTTCCTCAAAACAGCCACCATACCTACCTATCATGGCATTTCCATAGCCATTCCGAGATATATTGCCATGCAACTTCCATCATCATCATCATGACATACATTACTTTTGTCATATTTCCATTGCATGATCATGTAGTTGACATCGTATTTGTGGCAAAGCCACCATGCATTATTTTTCATACATGTCACTCTTGATTCATTGCACCATCCCGGTACACCGTCAGAGGCATTCATATAGAGTCATATCTTGTTCTAGTTTCGAGTTGTAATCCTTATGTTTTAATCAATAGAAGTGTGATGATCATCATTATTAGAGCATTGTCCAATCAAAAAAAGGAGAAAGGCCAAAAAAAAGAAAGGCCCAAAAAATAAATAATAAAAAGGGAAATGCTACTATCTCTTTTTCCACACTTGTGCTTCAAAGTAGCACCTTGTTCTTCATGTAGTGAGTCTCATATATTGTGCTTCAAAGTAGCACCATATTTTTTCATATAGTGAGTCTCATAAGTTGTCTTGTTTATACTTGTGGGAATTTTTAATTATAGAACTTAGCTTGTATATTTCTACGATGGGCTTCCTCAAATGCCCTAGGTCTTCATGAGCAAGCAAGTTGGATGCACACCCACTAGTTTTCTTTTGTTGAGCATTCATAGTTCTAGTGCATCCGTTGCATGGCAGTCCCTACTCCTCATGTTGACATCAATTGATGGGCATCTCCATATCCCGTTGATTATCCTCGTCAATGTGAGACTTTCTCCTTTTTGTATTCTCCACACAATCCCCATCATCATATTCTATTCCACCCATAGTGCTATATCCATGGCTCACGCTCATATATTGCGTGAAGGTTGAAAAAGTTTGAGATTATTGAAGTATGAAACAATTGCTTGGCTTGTCATCGGGGGTATAGAAGTTGGGAACATCTTTGTGTGATGAAAATGAAGCATAGCCTAACTATATGATTATGTAGGGATGAACTTTCTTTTGCCATGCTATTTTGAGAAGACATGATTGCTTTGATTAGTATGCTTGAAGTATTATTATTTTTTATGTCAATATGAACTTTTGTCTTGAATCTTTCGGATCTGAATATTCATGCCACAATTAAGAAGATTTACATTGAAATTATGCCAAAGTATCACTCCGCATCAAAAATTCTTTTTTTATCATTTACCTACTCGAGGACGAGCATGAATTAAGCTTGGGGATGCTTGATACGTCTCCAACGTATCTATAATTTTTGATTGCTCTGTGCTATATTATCTACTGTTTTAGCCAATATTGGGCCTTATTATCCACTTTTATATTATTTTTGGGACTAACCTATTAACCGGAGGCCCAGCCCAGATTTGTTGTTTTATGCCTATTTCAGTGTTTCGAGGAAAAGGAATATCAGACGGAGTCAAAACGGAACGAAATCAACTGGAGAAGTTATTTTTGGAAGGAAAGCAACCCAGGGAACTTGGAGTGCACGTCAGGGGAGATACGGGCTGCCCACGAGGGTGGGGGGCGCGCCCACCCCCCTAGGGCGCACCCTCCTGCGTCGTGGGGCCCCCGTAGCTCCATCGACGTACTCCCTGCACCCATATATACCCATGTATCCTAAAACTTCCAAAACAGAAGATAGATCGGGAGTTCCGCTGCTGCAATCCTTTGTAGCCACCAAAAACCTCTCGGGAGCCCGTTCTGGTGCACTGCCGGAGGGGGATCCCAACACCGGTGGCCATTTTCATCATCCCGGTGCTATCCATGACGAGGAGGGAGTAGTTCACCCTTGGGGCTGAGGGTATGTACCAGTAGCTATGTGTTTGATCTCTCTCTCTCTCATGTTCTTGAGGTGATATGATCTTGATGTATACCGAGCTTTGCTATTATAGTTGGATCTTATGATGTTTCTCCCCCTCTACTCTCTTGTGATGAATTGAGTTTCCCCTTTGAAGTTATCTTATCGGATTGAGTCTTTATGAGAACACTTGATGTATGTCTTGCCATGATTATCTGTGGTGGCAATGGGATATCATGTGCCACTTGATGTATGGTTTGGTGATCAACTTGCGGGTTTCGTGACATTGGGAACCTATGCATAGGGGTTGGCACAAGTTCTTGACTCTCCGATAGAAACTTTGGGGCACTCTTTGAAGTACTTTGTGTTGGTTGGATGAATCTGAGATTGTGTGATGCATATCATATATTCATGCCCACGGATACTTGAGGTGACAACGGAGTATCTAGGTGATATTAAGGTTTTGGTTGATTTGTGTCTTAAGGTGTTATTCTAGTACGAACTCTTTTATAGATTGATCCGAAAGAATAACTTTGAGGTGGTTTCGTACCCTACCATAATCTCTATGTTTGCTCTCAGCTATTAGTGGCTTCGGAGTGACTCTTTGTTGCATGTTGAGGGTTTGTTATATGATCTATCTATGTTATTATTGTTGAGAGAACTTGCACTAGTGAAAGTATGAACCCTAGGCCTTGTTTCCTATCATTGCAACACCGTTTACGCTCACTTTTATCATTAGTTACCTTGCTGTTTTTGTTATTTCAGATTACAAATACCTATATCTACCATCCATATTGCACTTGTATCACCATCTCTTCGTCGAACTAATGCACCTATACAATTTACCATTTTAATGGGTGTGTTGGGGACACAAGAGACTTTTTGTTATTTGGTTGCAGGGTTGTTTGAGAGAGACCATCTTCATCCTACGCCGCCTATGGATTGATAAACCTTAGGTCATCCACTTGAGGGAAAGTTGCTACTATCCTACAAACCTGTGCACTTGCAGGCCCAACAACGTCTACAAGAAGAAGGTTGTGTAGTAGACATCAACAGTCTTTTGAAAAATTAATTTGAGCTCTCTATCGCTCAGCTCTACTTGACCACTAGACTATGGATGATAAGGAGATGCGATTCTATGATTGACATCATACTTAGCAGGCATCTTACGGAAAGCACCATGAATAAAATGTGAACCACCATCAGTCATAAGATATCTAGGGACTCCAAACCTCGGAAAAATAACTTCTTTAAGCATTTTAATAGAAGTGTTATGATCATCACTACTAGTTGGAATAGCTTCTACCCACTTAGTAAAGTAATCAACAACAACTAAAATATGTGTGTAACCATTAGAGGTAGGAAAAGGTCCCATATAATCAAAGCCCCGAACATCAAACAGTTCAATAACAAGAGAATAATTCATAGGCATTTCTTGACGTCTACTAATGTTACCTACTATTTGACATTCATCACAAGATAAGACAAACTTACGAGCATCTTTGAAGAGAGTAGGCCAATAAAAACCAGATTCTAGTACCTTGTGTGCAGTTCTATCTCCAGCGTGGTGTCCTCCATAGGATTCAGAGTGACACTTTCGTAGGATCTGTTCCTGTTCATGCTCAGGTACACAACGTCTAATAACACCATCTACTCCTTATTTATAAAGGTGTGGATCATCCCAAAAGTAATGTCTTAAATCATAAAAGAACTTTTTCTTTTGCTGGTATGTGAAACTTGACGGTATAAATTTACCAACAATATAATTAGCATAATCAGCATACCAAGGAGCAGTACGAGAATCATTAATGACCGCTAATTGTTCATCAGGAAAGCTATCATCAATAGGCAGGGGTCATCAAGAACATTCTCTAACCTAGACAAGTTGTCTCCAACGGGGTTCTCAGCTCCCTTTCTATCAATAATATGTAAATCAAATTCTTGGAGCAAGAGAACCCATCTAATGAGCCTAGGGTTAGCATCTTTCTTTTCCATAAGATATTTAATAGCAGCATGATCAATGTGAATAGTAACTTTGGAATCAACAATATAAGGTCTAAACTTATCACACACAAACACAACTGCTAAGAACTCTTTTTCAGTAGTAGCATAATTTCTCTAGGCAGTATCAAGGGTCTTACTAGCATACTGGATAACATTCAATTTCTTATCAACTCTTTGCCCTAGAACAATACCTACAACATAATCACTAGCATCACACATAATTTCAAAAGGTAAATTCCAATCAGTTGGCTGAACAATACGTGCAGTGATCAAAGCTTTCTTAAGTATTTCAAATGCCTCTACACAATCATCATCAAAGACAAAAGGAATATCTTTTTGCAATAAATTAGTCAGAGGCCTAGAGATTTTAGAAAAGTCCTTAATGAACCTCCTATAAAAACCGGCATGACCAAGGAAACTTCTTATACCTTTTATGTCCTTGGGACATGCCATCTTTTCAATAGCATCAACCTTGGCTTTGTCAACTTCAATACCTCTCTCGGAAATCTTGTGCCCCAAGACAATGCCTTCATTAACCATAAAGTGACACTTTTCCCAATTCAGGACGAGACTAGTGTCTTCGCATGTCTGCAAAACTCGATCAAGGTTGCTCAAACAATCATCAAAAGGGGATCCATAAATGGAGAAGTCATCCATGAATACCTCACGAATCTTTTCACAAAAATCAGAGAATATAGCCATCATGCATCTTTGAAAGGTAGCAGGTGCATTACATAAACCAAAAGGCATACGTCTATAAGCAAAAGTACGAAAGGACAAGTAAAAGTAGTTTTTGATTGATCCCCAGCTGACACAGGTATTTGATAGAAACCAGAATAACCATCTAGAAAGCAAAAATGAGTGTGTTTGGATAGTATTTCTAGTATTTGATCAATAAAAGGTAAAGGGTAATGATCTTTCTTAGTAGCTTTATTTAATTTACGGAAATCAATTACCATCCTATAACCTGTAATAATTCTTTGCGGGATCAATTCATCTTTATCATTAGGAACAATGGTAATACCTCCCTTTTTAGGAACACAATGGACAGGGCTTACCCAATCACTATCAGCAACGGGATAAATTATACCTGCCTCAAGGAGCTTTAGTATCTCCTTTCTTACCACTTCTTTCATCTTGAGATTCAGTCGTTGTTGAGGATCTCTAACTGGTTTGGCATCGTCCTCCAAATTAATTTTGTGTTGGCATAATGTGGGACTAACACCCTTAAGATCATCCAGAGTATATCCCATAGCAGCTCGATGCTTCTTCAGAGTTTTCAATAATCTTTCTTCCTCTTGCTCTGAAACGTTAGCACTAATAATAACATGATATATTTTCTTTTCATCAACAGACGCATACTTAAGATTATCAGGTAATGGTTTGAGTTCAAACACGGGATCACCCTTGGGTGGAGGGGGACCCCAAGAATTTCAACGGGAAGATTATGTTTCAGCACAGGTTCCTATTTAAGGAACACTTCATCTATTTCCCTTCTTTCTTTCATAAACATATCATTTTCATGGTCAAGCAAATATTGTTCTAATGGATCAGTAGGAGGCACGACAATGGAAGCAAGACCAATAATCTCATCCTTACTAGGTGGTTCCCTATCATGAGGTTGTCTATGAAACTTAGAAAAATTAAACTCATGAGACATACCATCTAAGTCAATGGTGACAATATCTTTTTCACAATCAATCTTAGCACTAGCTGTATTCAAGAAGGGTCTACCAAAAATAACGGGACAGAAATCATCTTGTGGGAAGCCAAGAACAAGAAAATCAGTAGGGTATTTAACCTTCCCAAACAAGACTTCAACATCTCTAACAATCCCAACTAGTTTAATGGTATCCCTATTAGCAAGCTTAATAGTAACATCAATGTCTTCTAATTCAAAGGGTGCAATGTCATGCATAATTTCTTTATATAAATCATAAGGTATCGCACTAGCACTAGCACCCATATCACATAAACCATGATAACAATGATCTCCTATTCCAACAGAAATAACAGGCATGCCTATGACAGGTCTATTTATCTTAGTATCTGGTCTAGCAATATTAGCAGTTTCATCACAGAAATAAATAACATGCCCATCTAAATCATCATCCAAGAGATCCTTAACCATAGCAATACTAGGTTCAACATTGATTTTCTCAGGAGGTGTATAAGTCCTAGTATTACTCTTACGAACAACAGTCGAAGTTTTAGCATGATCCTTTATCCTAACAGGAAAAGGAGGTTTCTCAACATAAGTAGTAGGAACAATAGGATCACTATAGGTGATAGTCTTTTATTCAACTATAATAGGTGCAACTACTTTCACTTCAATAGGAGGATTATATTTAAACCACTTCTCTTTAGGTAGATCAACGTGAGCAGCAAAAGATTCACAGAAAGAAGCTACTATCTCAGAGTCAAGTCCATACATAGCGCTAAATCCACGAAAAGCATCGGTATCCATAAAAATTTGAACACAATCGAACTTAGGTGTCATACCTGACTCCTTACCATCGTCGGAACCCCAATCTTTAGAGTTGCATTTAATTCTATCAAATAAGTCCCATTTGAAATCAATAGTCTTCAGCATATAAGAACCATCACAGGAAGTATCGAGTAGGTTGCGATCATTAAGACAAAGCCGAGCATAAATTTTTTTAATAATCATTTCCCGGGAGAGCTCATGATTGGGGCATGAATATAACATTGACTTAAGCCTCCCCCAAGCTAGAGCGATGCTTTCTCCTTTGCGAGGCCAGAAATTATATATGTAATTACGATCACGATGAACAAGATGCATAGGATAGAACTTCTGGTGAAATTCCAACTTCAATCATTTATTATTTCAAGATCTCGTATCATCACATAGCCTATACCATGTCAATGCATCTCCCTTCAAAGATAAAGGGAAGACCTTCCTTTTCACAACATCATCGGGAATACCTACAAGCTTAAATAATCCACAAACTTCATCCACATAGATAAGGTGTAAATCGGGATGCAATGTTCCATCTCCTGCAAATGGATTAGCCAGCAGTTTCTCTATCATACCAGAAGGAATCTCAAAGTAAATATTTTCATAAAGTTCAGTAGGTTGAGGAGAAACTCTTTGCTCTTCTGGTCGGGGTGAAGATACCCCAAACAAGCCCCTCAAAGGATTAGTTTCCATAGTGACAAGTAACAAAACATTTCAGCACACTATATAAATGTTTCCTTACCAAGTTCCACTCACCAAAAGCGCTACACTCCCCGGCAACAGCGCCAGAAAAGAGTCTTGATGACCTAAAAGTGTAGGGGATCTATCATAGTCCTTTTGATAAGTAAGAGTGTCGAACCCAACGAGGAGCAGAAGGAAATGATAAGCGGTTTTCAGTAAGGTTTTCTCTGCAAGCACTGAAATTGTAGGTGATAGATAGTTTTGTGATAAGATAAATAGTAACGAGCAACAAGTAAATACAGTAAATGAAGTCCAGCAAGGTGGCCTAATCCTTTATGTAGCAAAGGATAAGCCTGGACAATTTCTAATAATGAGAAAGGAGCTCCCAAGGACACATGGGAATTATCGTCAAGCTAGTTTTCATCACGTTCATATGATTCACGTTCGGTAGTTTGATAATTTGATATGTGCGTGAACCGGTGCTTGGGTACTGCCCTTACTTGGAAAAGCATCCCACTTATGATTAACCCCTATTGCAAAGCATCCGCAACTACAAAAGAAGTATTAAGGTAAACCTAACCACAACATTAAACATATGGATCCAAATCAGCCCCTTACGAAGCAACGCATAAACTAGGGTTTAAGCTTCTGTCACTCTAGCAACCCATCATCTACTTATTATTTCCCGATGCCTTCCTCTAGGCCCAAATAATGGTGAAGTGTCATGTAGTCAACGTTCACATAACACTACTAGAGGAAAAGACAACATACATCTCATCAAAATATCGAACGAATACCAAATTCACATGACTACTAATAGCAAGACTTCACCCATGTCCTCAGGAACAAACGTAACTACTCACAAAGCATATTCATGTTCATAATCAGAGGAGTAATAATATGCATTAAGGATCTGAACATATGATCTTCCACCAAGTAAACCAATTAGCATCAACTACAAGGAGTAATCAACACTACTAGCAACCCACAGGTACCAATTTGTTGTTTTGATACAAGATTGGATACAAGAGATGAACTAGGGTTTTGAGAGGAGATGGTGCTGGTGAAGATGTTGATGGAGATTGACCCCCTCCCGATGAGAGGATCGTTGGTGATGACGATGGTGATGATTTCCCCCTCCCGGAGGGAAGTGTCCCCGGCAGAACAGCTCCGTCGGAGCCCTAGATTGGTTCCGCCAAGGTTTCGCCTCGTGGCGGCGGAGTTTCTTCCCGTAAGCTTGCCCATGATTTTTTCCAGGGATAAAGCCCTCATATAGTAGAAGATGGACATTGGGGGCCCACCAGGGGGCTCAGGAGACAGGGTGTGTGCCCAGTTGGGGTGGGCGCGCCCCCACCCTCCTGGGCAGGGTGTGGGCCCCCTGGTGTATTTCTTTCGCCCAATAATTCTTATTAATTCCAAAAACATGTTTCGTGGAGTTTTAGGATTTTTGGAGCAGTGGGTTTCCAATGTTTGCTCCTTTTCCAGCCAGAACTAGTTGCCGGCATTCCTATAAGTGCATCTAGTGCCCGTTAGTGATTTTGGTCTATTGAAGACTTATAGGTTAAGGGACTGATGCGTTTGTGAGTGTACACAGGTCTATAAGTCTATGAGGAGTTTGATATTTACAAAGAAAGTCGACCCCTAAAAATGAAGTTCTTCAACTGAAGACTTTGGATTTTGAAGACTTTCTGAAGACTTTGAAAGTGAAGAAATTGGTGTGACCTTGAAGACTTGGTATTCATTCGAGGAATATGAAGTGTGAAGGCTTTTGTTTTCGTAGTTTCATTTTCTCTTTCTTTAGTCATAGGAAGCACCGTACTGTTAAAGGGGGTCAAGGAAATACTAAGGGAAAATTTCCATGTGATGCTCAATTCAAAATCCTACACCTACCAATCCCTTCGAGTGAAGCCATTGGAAATCTCATATAGTTTAGTCATATTCTTAAGTGACAGAGACAAAGTTCTTCTGGTCTCTGAGGAATTTGTTCTGACTAAGGAGTTAGGAATTCGCTAGTGTGGATTGCCTACAAAGCGAGGAACATGATAGCCCTGATGAATTTGATAGTCAAAATTCCGAGCGTTGTTGTGCTATGCGCCAGCTGTCCCAAAATATCTACCCACCTAACGGTCATATTAGACAACGACATTTATGTCTTATCATGTCGGGCTGCTCCCTAGGCTGTAAATAGCCACCCCCTTGAACCACTGGCTGGTTGGCTGCTCCGAGAGAAACGAACACTTGTCATTTGAGAGCATCCCATCCTCCCAGGACTTTGAGTGAAAATCATCAAGTGAGGAAAACCCAAACCCAACACCTACAAACCCAAAGTGATTGAGCATCACTGAAGAGATTGATCCTCTGTGGATCCGACGCTTGTTTCCTTTGAAGACTGTGCTTCTTCCAGACGGTTAGGCGTCAAGGTCTAGAGCATCCAAGAGGAACTGTGGATCGCCGAGCGACCGAGTTTGTGAAGGTTCGGAGGTCACCTGAAGACTTACCACGAGTGATTGGGCGAGGTCTGTGTAACCTTAGCTCAAGGAGAATACGGTGAGGACTGTGTGTCCGGGACTGTGTGTCCTCGAGTTGGATCTGTTCTACCAAATCATTGTCTTCACCCAGCTTACTGGTTCTATTTCCTCAACTCTTTCATTTCCTCATCTCTGTTGTTGTGTGCCTATTCATATCTGTTTGAAGACTTTGATTGAAGACTTTCTCAATTTCCTCAGTTCAATTTCTTCAGCCTATCCGTCTTCTTTCTTGTGTTATCATGTGTTTACGCTTTCTCTACTCTTTGCTTGTCTTCATTTCATCATGATGACTAAGCTTGTGTTTTGTTATGTTTACTTCTGAGTACTTATTCCGCTGCAAGTAGTTCTTCAGTTAGGAATTTCCTCACCAGCAAATTCCTCAGTGAAGAATTCATAAAAATCGCCTATTCACCCCCTCTAGTTGATATAACGCACTTTCAATTGGTATCCTAGAAAGGTACTACCTTGTTCTGTGTGATTTTGGTTTAACCGCCTCGAGTTTTAGTTATGTCCACCGCAGGTATGATCAAGGTCTCTACTGGGTGTCCTACCTTCGATGGAACGGACAACCCCTACTGGAAGAATAAGATGCGAATGCATCTTGAGGCAATTGATAACGATCTCTGGTATGTTGTGGAAAATGGTGTTCCCTTAGTCACACCTTCTCTGAACGCTACTGATGTGAATAGATTCAAGCAACTCAATTCTCAAGTGAAGAATATCATATGTGGCCATCTGAGCAAAGGACAGTATGGAAGAGTGAGTGCTTTGGAAACTGCTAAGCTTATCTGGGATAGGCTGTCCAAAGTGAATGAAGGAGTCTCAACTCAACGTGACTCTCGTGTTGAAGTTCTTCACAATCTCTTCAACCACTTCAAAAGACTCAACAATGAAAATGTCTAGCAAACCTTCGATCGCCTCACTGACATCTCAAATGAGCTTCAAGCGCTTGGCTCTACTGACATCACCGACCATGAGGTGGTGAAGAAATTGCTAAGATCGCTCGATTCTTCATTTGATACTCTGGCACTAAAGATTCAAGAGCGTGCTGACTACAGGTCACTTATCTCGCTGATATCCTCGAGAGGCTAAATACTCATGAGTTCCAGCTTGCTGAGAATAGAGATCTCTATGGTTCGAGCTATGGCAGATCATGTGCTCTGAAGGCCAAGGCAGTCTCTGAGTCTGAAGATGAGGACTCTGCTAGGAGCCTTGGTGACCCTGAAGAACTGAGCTAGGAACTAGCACTGCTCGTGAAGAAATTTCAGAAGTTCTCAAGACGTGGTCGCTTTGGAAAACCCTCAAGGAACAATGATTCCTCATCCAGTGACTACAAGAAGAGGCTACGCCACAAATGCAAGAAACCTGGTCACTACATCCAAGATTATCCTCAGTGGGATAAGGAATCCAAGAAGAAGAAATACAAGGATTACAATTCTGATGATGCAAAGAAGAAGAAGAAATCTTCAAAGTCTTCATCATCAAAATCCTCGAGGTCTTCATCTCACAAGAAGAGCAGCTCCAAGAAGGCTCGGGCATTCATTGGCAAGGAAATGGACTCTGAGGCTGAACCTGAGGAACATGAGGACGAGGAGGCATATGAGGAGTCCGAGTCTGGTGTGGGGAGCCTAGCTCTCACTACTGCATTCGTCAGTAAGTATATCTTCAACTCTGAAGAAAATGGCTTCACCAACAAGGCTAATGAAGGCAATGATGACTACGCTCCCATCTATTGCTTCATGGAAAAGGGTGCCAAGGTAACTAAATATGCCTCCTTTGACTCTAGTGAGGATGAATCTGATGAAAACCTCAAGCCCATCTACTCTAAACTTGCTAAAATTGTTGTGAAACAACAAAAGGCCTTTGAAAAGGTTCAAATCATGCTAGATAAAAGTGATGATATGTTGGGTGAAGATATGGATCGCACTAAAACCTTGACTGAAAATCTTCAGAGATTCCCGTCCAAGTTTGACAACCTTCAAGGTCATCATAACACTCTCTTATCTGATCACGAGAAGCTTTCTTATGAATTTCTTCAAAGAAAGTAAGATCTTGAAAAGCTACGAGTGGATTATGAAGATCTTCAGAAGGAGCGCGATTCATTACTTGCTCAACAAATCAGCTATACTCAGGAAGAATTTGTTCCTCCATGTCTGAAGTGCATTGAACGTGAAACTACTAATTCTTCACCTGAATGTTTAAATGCTTCTAATGCTGCAAATTTTTCATCTGTCTCTACTATCACTAATTCCTCATCTGAGGACAATGCAAGTATCGCTGATGATGCAGGGCTGAAGGAATTGTACATGACAGACATGTACAAAAGCCTCAAAGGGCATCAGACTCTTTGTGCTGTGCTCAAAAAGCAGATCCTCAACAGAAACCCTAGGAAAGAGGGTATTGCCTTTGAGAGGAAACTCAATGCTGATGGAACATATTGGAAGCTTGAGCAGTACCCCAAAACCTCATGGGTTGCTGCAAAGGGACCTCCAGTTGATCCATCCAACTTATCTGGCTTTACATGTGAATCTCCTCATTCTTCTGATGAGTCCAACTATAAACTGTTCAAAAATCAGAATGGTGAAGTATTTGCTAGATATGTTGGCACTAACTGCAGGAATGGTTCCCCTATGAAGAAAATCTGGGTTCCCAAAAGTTGCCTTGAAGTCTTCAGGTGAATGTCCTCATGACACCACCTATGAAGAATAGGAACTCCAGATCAAATTCTTCATATGAACCAAATTCTTCATATGGATCCAAGTCCTCATATGGACCAAATTCCTCACATGGATCAAATTCCTCAAAAGGATCAAAGTCCTCATATGATCATCATCGTGCTAACCCCTTTGTTTCGCAGGGTAGAGCTAAGGGCTATGAGTATGAGCATTATTCTTCAAATCATTACGTTCATAAGTCCTCGAAGAATTTCTCTGCTTATTCATATGCTTACCCTAACCCCTCTTATGTGAAACGAAGTGGACTGGTGTCTATGCCACCTTTCTCATATGGTGCTCGCAGAGTGATGAATCCTTTGCCACCCCTTCAGATGTGGGTGGTGAAGAAAAAGAACTAATCTCTTATGCAGGGTCAGGTCTCCAGACATGCTCAAAACGTCTGAAGAATTTGCTCGAGACCTGAACAGTGACTGAAAGGACGCAGGCTAATCATGATGAAATGAATTTTCATTTCACACGTCCTCATACTATTTATCTGTTCTAATTGCTCGAAGAAATTGATATGATGATATTTATGTCACATTCTTCACTAATGAAGTATATGAGTTCGTAAGTTGCACTAATTCATCTGCAGGATGATCAACCCAAAGCCAATGAGTGGGTCCTCGATAGTGGATGTATGAATCACATGACTGGTGACAAGAATCTATTGATGGATGCTCCTTTATCACCGTCACATCTGAAGCATATCATCTTCGCTGACAAAGGCAAGAGTCAGGTATTGGGTCTAGGTAAGGTTGCGATCTGTAAGGATATACACATGGACGAAGTCATGCTTGTCGAATCCTTAGGATACAACCTCATGTCTGTCTCAATGCTTTGTGATCTTTATATGGTTGTTGTCTTTGGCAAGTCTCGTTGTGTTGTGATCATGCAAGCTGACAATTCCAAAGTCTTCGAAGGCTTTAGGAGATGAGACTTGTACATTGTTGATTTCTCTACAGGACCACAACCGGCCGTATGCTTATTTGCAAAAGCTTCAGAAGGCTGGATATGGCATCGACGACTTGGTCATGCTGGCATGAGGAATCTGCACATGCTCGCGAAGAAGAAGCATGTCATTGGCATTGAGAATGCCAGATTCCTCAAGGATCACCTATGCGGAGTCTGTGAAGCCGGAAAGATGACAAAGGCCAAGCATCCAGCGAAGACTATCATGACTACCACTCGACCATTTGAATTGCTTCACATGGATCTCTTCGGTCCTAATCATTATTCTGTTGTTACAAATGATGCATCTCTATATGGATTTGTTAGTGTTGATGATTATTCTCGTTAAACATGGGTACACATTGTCACTTACAAACATGAGGTGCATGAAGTCTTCAAACGATTTTCCTTGAGGGCTTCAACCAACTTCGGTGTGAAGATCAAGCACATCAGAAGTGACAATGGGACTGAGTTCAAGAATTCCGGTCTTGATGACTATCTTGATGAACTTGGTATTACACATGAGTTATCTGCTCCTTATACTCCTCAGCAGAATGGCGTCGTGGAGCGCAAGAACAAAACTCTTGTTGAGATGGCTTGCACTATGCTTGATGAATACAAGACACCTCGTCGTTTCTGGAGTGAGGCAATTGATACTGCATGCCACATCATCAAGAGAGTATATGTTCACAAATTCATCAAGAAGACCGCCTATGAACTCCTCACTGACAAGAAACCCAATGTGAGTTACTTCAAAGTCTTCGGTGCTAAATGTTGGATTAGAGATCCTCATCACAATTCTAAATTTGCACCAAAAGCACATGAGGGGTTTATGCTTGGTTACGAAAAGGACTCGCACACCTACAAAGTCTTCAACAATGTTCTTCACAAGGTTGTTGAAACTGTAGATGTGCGGTTCGATGAAACTAATGGCTCGCAAAGAGAGCACCTACCTTCTGTGATAGATGAACCAACACCTGAGGAATCCATAAAGTTCAATGCTACGGAGGATGTCATTCCTACTGAAGAATCTGCTGAAGAATTCATTCCAGAACGTGATGAACATCGAGCTGGCGCACCTGAAGAAAATGGTCCTGAGGAAAATGCTCCTGAAGAAAATGCGGATCAAATCCCTCAAAGACAACCCCCTCATCCTCGTATTGCAAACGAAGTGCAAATCAAGAAGATCATCGATGACATTGAAGCACCAGGTCCTCTCACATGCTCAAAATCTTCACATTTGCCTAACTTTTGTGGGCACTTTGCTTTTGTCTCTATCACAGATCCCACTAAGGTAGATGAAGCATTCTGGAGCCTGAGTGGATTCAGGCTATGCAAGAAGAATTGCATCAGTTTGAGATCAACAATGTCTGGGAACTGGTCAAACGTCCAGATCCTCGCAAGCACAACATTTATTGGCACAAAGTGGATCTACCGCAACAAGCAAGATGAAAATGGCCTTGTGGTGAGGAATAAGGCACGACTTGTAGCTCAAGGATACACATAGGTTGAAGGAATTGACTTCGATGAAACTTTTGCACCTATTGCTAGACTTGAGGCTATTCGCATATTACTTGCTTATGCTAACCATCATGATATTATCTTACAACAAATGGATGTGAAAAGTGCATTCCTCAATGGTAAGCTTGAGGAAGAAGTATATGTTGCTCAACCCCCAGGTTTTGTAGATCCAAAGAATCCCGACAAAGTCTTCAGACTCAACAAGGCCCTATATGGCCTCAAGCAAGCCCCTCTGGCGTGGTATGATACTTTGAAGGAATTCCTCATGAAGAAAGGCTTCAAACCCAGTTCACTCGACCCAACTCTTTTCACTAAATCTTACGATGATGAATTTGCCTATATGATGAGTGAAGAATATCAAATGTCTATGATGGGAGAATTGAAATTCTTTTTAGGTCTTCAAATTCATCAACAACGAAATGGGTTATTCATATCTCAGGAGAAATACCTCAAGGACGTATTGAGGAAATTCGGCATGCAAGATTGCAAAGGGGTCAAAATTCCAATGCCCACAAATGGCCATCTATGCACTGATGAAAAATGGTAAAGACTTCGATCAAAAGGTATACCTTTCCATGATTGGCTCCTTATTGTACCTATGTGCATCTAGGCCGGATATTATGCTTAGTGTTTGCATGTGTGCCCGATTTCAAGCTACACCGAAGGAATCACACCATAAGGCTATGAAGCATATTCTTCGATACTTAGATCACACACCAACACTTGGATAATGGTATCCCAAGGGCTCTTCTTTTGATCTCATTGGATATTCATACTCTGACTATGCTGGCGATCGCGTGGACCGCAAGTCAATGTCAGGCACATGCCATTTCCTCGGACGATCTTTGGTCTGTTGGTCCTCGAAGAAACAGAACGGCGTATCACTCTCCACTGCAGAAGCTGAGTACATTGCTGCTGGATCGTGTTGTGCTCAACTACTATGGATGAAGCAAACACTCAAGGACTATGGTGTCAACGTGAAGAATGTTCCTCTCTACTGTGACAATGAGAGTGCTATCAAGATTGCTCATAACCCAGTTCAGCACTCGAAGACAAAGCACATCCAGATTCTTCATCATTTTCTTCGTGATCATGTGTTGAAGGGCGACATCTCCATCGACCACGTTAGCACTGAAGATCAACTGGCCAATATCTTCACTAAGCCCTTGGATGAGAAGAGATTTAGCAAGTTGCGGTGTGAGCTAAATATCCAAGAATCTTCGAATGTTCCCTGAAATGGACACATATCCTAACACTTATGCTGACTTGATGACTTAGATGCGCAACACACAAAGTAACGTTTTTCTTCAATTCATGAAGACTAACCCTCTAAGTGTGAAGACATGAATGAAGAAATTGCTTCTCAGAGCCCTACGACAATTGTATGGGGTGTCTGAAATCAGCTTTCTTATATGGTGGGTTACGCCACCAACCAAAGTTGGAAATCTTCAATTTGAGTTTTTTATTTGTTTTTGAAATTCCTCAATTTTTCAAATTCTTCAACTTTGCATTGTCTTCACTCCTTCCGGTGTTGTTCTTCATTTGAATATCTATATATGATTTTTATGTCCTCTACAACATTCACTTATTGCTAATTCTTCAAGTTGATTTCATCTGCTAAGTGAATGTGATCAGACCCTTCCCCCTCTATTCTAAACTAAACCCAGTCTATTCACAAATTCTTCATGTGCGTTCTATTTGAATCTCGTTCAAAATCTTCACTGTGTCCTTGACAGCTGAAGAATTTGCGAACGGAACTTTTAACTTATCTTATCTGAATTTTCGGCTTTGCCATTCAAATCATTCCGCTTCTCTCGACAATACTTATCTATTCACCCACGATCCTCACGATCGCCACCTCTCAGTACGTGGGTGACACATGTCAAGCGAATGAGAAGGGCCAGGGGCACGTTCGTCCGATTTCCTCGGGCGTATAGTTTTTCACTCCCTCTATAAATACCCCTACCTCTTCCTCACTTCACTTTCACCTCGCTTGCTCTCACTCCCGCTCGAGCTTCCCAAACCCTAGCGCCACCACTACTTCATCGTCGCCGGTGAGGAAGAGCTTCACTGCCTCGACCTCATCGCCGTCGTACTTGTACCGGTTGCGGATTTCTTCACTCCGCCGCCGTAGTTGTCTTCCCCTGCCGAGTTAGGGCGTGGAAGATCTGAACTAACGAACTTCACATCTACACTTCCCAGTTCGTCGTGTTCTTCACTTCGGGTAATTAAAAGTTACTTTTACTGCCCTCTTTGATTCTTATGTTTTCTTGAAAATCTTCAAAGGTGTTTATTCTTCAAATCTTCACACACATGAACACCTCACATGTCATCTTCTCTTGATTCGTTTCCCTAAGCAATGATTTTCTTCAAGATTCCTCAATTGTGTGGATTTTCAATCTATACAACTCTGGAACCTAAGACAAAAACGCTTAGTGAAATTCCTCAAGACTCATCTGGTCAAATTCCTCAAACCTATTCATTTTTGTAAAACCTTCTGAGAACGCATATGACCTCTCCAAATTCCTCGCAACTATACTCTGTTCACAGGTACAAATGTCCACCGCTGAATCACTAGGTTCTCATCAACTTAACTCATTTGCAGCGTTCCTCGAAGAAAAGTTGCACACCTCTTCAGAAACTTCAGTTGTTCATATTCCTCAGCTGAACAAAATGGCTGACAAGAAGCCACAGAAGGGAGGAAAGAGGCCTGAGGTCAATACTGCGTTTGAAATCCCTGAGGACATTTATGCTGGATACTGCACTCCTAATGAGACCAAATTAGGCAAGGAGGACAAGAATCAGCGCAAGGTGCGCATTCAACGAATAGAGAGGAGATGGGCACGAGAATGGAGGGAGAACAGGTATGTTACTCCCAAGTATATGAAGAAATTCGCGCTCAACCCTCCATGCTCAAGACCTCCATTAGCACCAGGCCAAGTAGCAGATCCCACCAGCCTCAAGCGCGGTGAGGACTATGCTGATGAATGGGCAAAGCGCCAGGCCAAACTGGCCAAGCAAGCAAAGGAAGCAGTGAAGAAATTCAACACAGACTCAGCTGCTGCTGCTGCCTCTGCTGAGGCCTCTACTAGTAAGCCGAAGAAGGGGATGCATAAGAAGCCTGAGCATAAGTCAAACACTTCTCCTTCAATGCCCTCACGGCCAAGCTCCTCAGCAATGCCCTCAAGACCAGAGTCTTCAAAGCCCTCACGGACAATTCCTCAGACTGCTACATCAAAGTCCTCAGCTCCTCTGTCAAAGTCTTCAGCTGCTCCAACCAAATCGTCGGCACCTGTGCATCTCGCCACGTGCCAAAGGGCCCAAGGCATCTCAATTGCCTCAGTAGCACCTGCAAGTTCCTCAGCTGCACCAAAATCCTCAGCTGGCCCCTCTCTGCTGAAGAAAAAGGCCACTGCTGGACGAGGCCTTCGACCAAGTCCTCACAAGAAGCAGGTCGCCTTCCAAATTCCCTTTGATGACGATGAGGCTAACGATGAAGAACTGGCCAAAATCATCAGAGACAGGCAAGCTAGGGCCGCTAGAGCCAAAGGTAGCAATGTACCACTTATGATGGATCCAAAGTTGATCCTCAATTACATTGACCTATGGCACAAGGACCCTAACACGCCTTTGCTGGAGATGAACCTTACTCCTGGTCAAAGTCATGTTCTGACTGCCTTCATTGAGGAAGAAAATTTGAACAAGGCAGAAGTCTGAAGAAAGTGCAGTACAAGAAACAGTGCTACCTCAAGGACAATGTCCTCACTCTTACCACTGATCAGCTCATTGCTTTGCAAGTTGAAATCAAGCAACTGAGTGATGAATTCGATCGCTACTATGCTGATTGGAAGGGCGCCAAGGTTCGGTTCGTCAATCTGACGAAGAAATTCACTTCAAGTGCTGCTCCTCCTGTGCACATTGAAGTTACACCGGTTGAAGCATCTGCTCAGCCTACTGAAGAAGATGCCAGTACCGCTGATGACAATCAGACTGCAGAAGAAAATGAGAGTACCAGGGATGATGACTCCATTCCAACCGTTGAAGATATTGCTAGGGCATCCACTGGTGGTGCGCCTGAAGAAAGTGAAGAAGTCAGGGCAACTGCATCAGTTGCGCGTGAGGAAAATGAACCAAAGTCCTCTGCACCTCCTGCACCTACACCAACTCCGATCCTTCCATCTGCATCAGATGCAAAGAAGACCAAGGCTGCAGAGCGTGCAGCAGTGAAGAAAAGGAAGGCATCAACTTCATCAAATTCTTCAGCTCCGAAGAAGATGAAGCCTCTAACTAGTTCAATTGACAACCCAATTGATGCCGTTCCAGTCTCCTTCATGCCATCAAAGAACCTTGTTCCTTTTGGTGAAGATTATGTGATTTCCAATGAATCTGATGAAGAAACTTCTACAGCTGCTTCGACAGAGCAGTTGGACAAAGAAATTGAAGTGGTTGAAATCCCTTCAACCCCAGTCATTTCCTCACCTATGCCTCAGTTCAATAATGAAGAGGCAGGTGTCGAAGAAATGGAAGATGAGGATGTGGACATTGGTTGTACCACTCCTATGCTCAATGATGAATTTTGGGACAGTCAGCACCCCAACTCTCCATGTTCACTCCACTCCAAGCAATTCCTCAGTCCCCTGCTGCTACTGAAGTGCAAATGGGATCTGAAGAACCTCATGCAAACCCATCTGTCCATGAAGAAATTCCAGCCACTAGTGCTGAAGAAAATGTAAATCAAGAATTGAAGAACAAGGCTGAAGCTGTAGAAGGGTCTGAAATTCCTCAGCCTGAGGAACCTGAGATTGCGATTCCTGAGGTGGTGATGCAATTGACTGACACTCCTCAGCCCAAGCCAAAGGATCCTTTCTCAAAGAAGCAAAAATTCAAGGCTGATGATTTCTTTGGCGAGCACGTGTTCTTCACTGAATTCAACCCATATGACAATGCTCGTCTTAGAAGGAAGCATTTCTGGACTGCCAGCCAGGCAAACTTCTATTCTTCGCTTCTTTTCAACAAGGACAAAGTCTTCGACCACAAGCACATTCCTCACGTGGACATGGAATCAATGCCTTGCTTCTCTCAAGTCCTCAGTATGCTTCATGATGCAGGCTTGCTCAACTTTTGTTCAGACATAGTTGATTGGAATGAAGAGCTTATTCTTCAGTTCTACGCAATGCTGCATATCACATGTGATGTTGCTGACGTCAACTCTTGGGTGTTGGACTGGATGACTGAAAACACTCATTACAAGGCACCAGCCTCTGAATTGCTTCATGCCCTGCCACTCAGTCCTCCACCTGAAGGTGCTCGTTGTCTGTATGATGAGCCTGAACTCACTGCTCACTATATGCAAGTGCTCATGAAGCCTCTGAAGCCTGGTCAAGCCCCAAGGACCAAATTCCTCGTGAAGGAATTGCTCTATGTGGCAAGAACCATCTATCGCATGCTAACGAAGGCCATGAGTCTTATCAAGCCATGACTCATCCGACGAAGAAATTATTGGGATGATGAAGAATATGCTATTCAACATAATGCATGGCATCCCCATAAACTATCATGATTTCTTCATGAGGACTCTGGCGAATGTTGCACTTTCACCATTTGAGTTCAAGCCTTACGCGCCGCGGATCATGAGATTCCTCAGAACAAGGTCTTCACTCAACTACAAGGCTAATTTTCAGAATCACCTCAGCTACTTGCCCCCGATTGAAGTCCTCAAGTGGACAATTTCCTCATCTGATGAGAAGGGCAAGTAACCAACCATTATCGATGAAGGCATTCGTCCATTGGATGGTCAGTTCCGCAAAGCTGCATCTTACTCCACCAATGATGACTCTGCCACACATGATTCTGCTGCCAATCCTACCAAGTCAAGTCCTCAAGCTACTGCTCCTCGTGTGATGACTGACCGTGAGCTGCTTATAAGTCTTCACCAGAAGGTGGATCGAAACCACAAGTGGGTTAAGCGTCAGTTTGGCTCTATTCTTCACAACATGACTTCTACACATAATGCAGTGAAGAAAAACCATTACTACCTCCATGAAGTTTTTGATCGCACCTGGGCTATTCTGTCACATCTATATGGTGAAGAAGATCTGAAGCAAATGGGCTTCAAGGAAGACTTTGACTGGTCTGCTCCTCCACCGAAGAAATACAAGAAGGTCAAGGTTCCTTCCTTTGTGGCCAGTTCATATTCTTCATCACGCGCCACGGACGAGTATGAAGACTCAGACGACACTGCAGCAGGCCCTACCACGACTCAAGACCCTGACAACGCTGGCGCTCCTCCATCATCATGATATTCTTGAGGGAAGTTAGTCCTCAGTTTCAACCCTTTTGGTCCTTCGATGACAAAGGGGGAGAAATTTGAGTTAGTCTTCAAGCGGGTCTATCTTATATGGGCGTTCGTTTTTTTGCTAAGTTACAACTCTCGTGCTTCTGATGACTTTGCTGGATCGAGTTGTAATCTTAAACTCTATGGTGGCTTGATACTTTTGTTGTGTTCTTCTGCATGCTTATTCCTCATTAATGTCAATGCACACATGCTGAATTACATCAGTCACCATATTTCATCATGCATTTCAATTTCTTCATATTATATGTCAAATGCGTGTATGAATTACAAGATATAGGGGGAGATCTCCATGATTATACTCTTCAAGTGTGCATTGCTTCAAAAGAAAATTCCTCACTATGCACATCTTCAGGGGGAGTTCTTCTATATCTTGCAATCAAATTCCTCAACATCAGTATTTACACTTCATATATTTATCCCCGTTGAAAACTTAACCTATATTGTCATCAATCACCAAAAGGGGGAGATTGTAAGTGCATCTAGTGCCCCTTAGTGATTTTGGTGTATTGAAGACTTATAGGATAAGGGACATATGCGTTTGTGAGTGTACACAGGTCTATAAGTCTATGAGGAGTTTGATATTTATAGAGAAAGTCGACCCCTAAAAATGAAGTTCTTCAACTGAAGACTTTGGATTTCTGAAGACTTTCTGAAGACTTTGAAAGTGAAGAAATTGGGGTGACCTTGAAGACTTGGTATTCATTCGAGGAACATGAAGCATGAAGACTTTTATTTTCGTAGTTTCATTTTATCTTTCTTGAGTCATAGGAAACACCATACTGTTAAAGGGGGTCGAGGAAATACTAAGGGAAAATTTCCATGTGATGCTCAACTCAAAATCCTACACCTACCAATCCCTTCGAGTGAAGCCATTGGAAATCTCATACAGTTCAGTCATATTCTTCAGTGACAGAGTCGAACTTCTTCTGGTCTCTGAGGAATTTGTTCTGACTGAGGAGTTAGGAATTCGCCAGTGCGGATTGCCTACACAGTGAGGAACATGATAACCCTGAGGAATTTGATAGTCAAAATTCCGACCATTGTTGTGATATGCGCCAGCTGTCCCAAAATATCTACCCACCTAACGGTCATACCAGACAAGGGCATTTATGTCTTATCATGTCGGGCTGCTCCCTAGGTTATAAATAGCCGCCCCTTCAACCACTAGCAGGTTTGCTGCTCCGAGAGAAACTGACAGTTGTCATTTTAGAGCATCCCATCCTCCGAGGACTTTGAGCGAAAATCATCAAGTGAGGAAAACCCAAACCCAACACCTACAAACCCAAAGTGATTGAGCATCACTGAAGAGATTGATCCTGCGTGGATCCGACGCTTGTTTCCTTTGAAGAATGTGCTTCTTCCAGACGGTTAGGCGTCAAGGTCTAGAGCATCTAAGAGGAATTGTGGATCGCCGAGTGACCCAGTTTGTGAAGGTTCGGAAGTCACCTGAAGACTTACCATGAGTGATTGGGCGAGGTCTGTGTGACCTTAGCTCAAGGAGAATACGGTGAGGACTGTGTGTCCGGGACTAGGTGTCCTCGAGTTTAAATACTCAGCCACTCCAACCAGATGTACAACTGAGACTGCAGTTGGAACTGGTCTACCAAATCATTGTCTTCACCGAGCTTACTGGTTCTATTTCCTCAAGTCTTTCATTTCCTCATGTCTATTGTTGTGTGCCTGTTCATATATGTTTGAAGACTTTGACTGAAGACTTTCTCAATTTCCTCAGTTCAATTTCTTCAGTCTGTCCGTCTTCTTTCTTGTGTTATCCTGTGTTTACGCTTTCTGTACTCTGTGCTTGTCTTCATTTCATCATGATGACTATGCTTGTGTTCTGTTATGTTTACTTCTGAGTACTTATTCCGCTGCAAGTAGTTCTTCAGTTAGGAATTTCCTCACTAGAAAATTCCTCAATGAAGAATTCATAAAAATCGCCTATCCACCCCCCCTCTAGTTGATATAACGCACTTCTAATTCCCCCTCTTCGTGGTAAACCTTGTAAAATAAGAGAGAATAGCCATAAGTATTGAGATATAATGTGTAATAACAGTCCATAATGCAATAATATATTGATATAGAAGCATGACACAAAATGGACGTATCAACTCCCCCAAGCTTAGATCTCGCTTGTCCTCAAGCGGAAGCCGAAATTGAAAAATATGCCCACATGTTTAGAGATAGAGGTGTCGATAAAAATAAAATACGGACATGATGGCATCATGATCATTCTTATAACAGCAACATATAAGGTTTTTATCATATGATTTCTTATGCTCAAGTAATGATCAATTCACAATGTCAAGTATGGTTCAGAAACTTCACTCAGAACTAACAAACTATAATCTCAGTCATTGAAGCAATTGTAATTTCTCATAACATCAGAAAGAGTCAACAATAGAGCTTTTCAGCAAGTTCACATACTCAACTATCTTGTAGTCTTCTATAATTGCTAACACTCACGCAATACTTGTGGTTATGGAGTTTCAGCCGGAAACTGAGAAAGATAGGGGCTCATTGTGTTGCCTTCCAACGTATTCACCTTTAGGTGATGTCAACAATAACAGCCCATGCTAACTTACATCCAATTGGATATATATATCATGATCTTTCAAACACAAGGAGCTTGCCAAATGATAAAATGAAAAAGGGAAAGGTGAGGATCACCTTGACTCAAGCATAAAGTAAAAACATAAAGTAAAAGATAGGCCCTTCGCAGAGGGAAGCAGAGGTTGTCATGTGCTTTTAGGGTTGGATGTACAAAATCTTAATGCAAAAGAACGTCACTTTATATTGCCCCTTGTATGTGGACCTTTATTATGCAGTCCGTCGCTTTTATTACTTCCACAACAAGATCGTACAAAGCTTATTTTCTCCACACTAGTAAGTCATACATATTTAGATAGCAATTTTTATTGCCGGCAACATGACAACTTACTTGAAGGATCTTACTCAATCCATTGGTAGGTATGGTGGACTCTCATGGCAAAATTGGGTTTAAGGATATTTGGAAGCACAAGTAGTATCTCTACTTGGTCCGAGGAATTGGCTAGCACAAGGGGAAAAGGCAAGCTCAACATGTTTGGAAGATCAATGACAATATAGTTTAACTGAGATGTGAGAAAACATAAACCATTACGTTGTCTTCCTTGTCCAACATCAACTCTTTTAGCATGTCATACTTAATGAGTGCTCCCAATCATAAAAGGTGTCCAAGATAATATATTTGTATGTCAACCCCTCTTTGCTTATCACTTCCTATTAATTGCAACAATGACCAAAACTACGTTTATCAACTCTCAACAATTTTTATGCGTCATAGTTTCTATGTGTGAAGTCATCACTAACCATAAGATCAATATGAACTCTTTTATTCTTTCTACTTTCTCAAGAGCATAGGAACATAGCAAAGCCCTTGACTCAACACTATCTTTATTATAGATAGCTCACGGACTCGATTGCAAAAAGATATCACAAAGCAAAACTCGAAACTACTAGATCAAGATACTACTAAAAGGATCGAACTAAATAAAACGGTAAAGATAGGAGTGTGATGGTGATACGATACCGGGGCACGTCCCCCAAGCTTGGCAGTTGCCAAGGGGAGTGCCCATACCCATGTGATTATGTCCTCGGAGGTGATGGAGGTGGTGATGATGATGGTGGCTAATCGCACATCGAGCGTAAAAGCTCCTCCAACTTGCGGATAATGCCCTTGAGTCCGGCGATATGATCCTTCAACAAAATATTCTCCTGCGTGAGATACTTGTTCTGTATGCGAGCTAACTCAATCATCTTGAAAGCTTCAATCTTTGTTGGAGTAAAGAGGTTAGGTAAAGGTTGAGGGATGTCTTCTTCTTTCACCACCGGAGCTTGAACCTCCATGGCCTTCTTGATCCCTTCATCCTTGTTGATCTCTTCCGGTTCTTCTCTTTTCAGCTCTATCTTCAATAGCCAAGCATCCTTGTCTTCGTTGTTGGAGGAGGGCGACGTCAAGGTGCTCTTGATCTGCAACAGAAACAGCTCGAAACGAAAATAGAGGAAATTTGCGTGATACGGTGGTCAAAACCTTCGGGAGTATATATGATGAAATTTTACCGACCAAAATACGTAACGTGCAAGAAAACAGAGTTCGGGAGGTACATGAGGTGCCCACGAGACAGGGGGGCGCGCCCAGTAAGGGTGGGCACGCCCTCCACTCTCGTGGGGGCCTCGTGTCCCTTTCAGACTACTTCTTTCTTCCTAAAATTCTTAAATATTCCAAAACTGATAAAAAATTGCCATTGGAGTTGTTTTGGAGTCAGATTACTTACCGTACCACATACCTATTCCTTTTCGGGGTCTGGAATGTCCTAGAAAGTGTCCCTTATGTATTCCTCTGGGGTTACGGTTTCAATAATATAAGTTTCAACATTGATAGGATTACCTGAAATATAATGTTTAATTCTTTGACCGTTTACCACCCTCGGATTTGTGCCTTCATAGTTGTTGATTTTTATGGCACCAGAACGATAGACCTCCTCCGTAACGTAAGGACCTTCCCATTTAGAGATAAGTTTTCTTGCAAAAAACCTCAAACGAGAGTTCAATAATAACACATAATCTCCTATGTTAAACTCACGCTTTTGTATCCTTTTATCATGCCAGCGTTTGACTTTTTCTTTGACTAGATTGGCATTCTCATAGGCTTGGGTTCTCCATTCATCAAGTGAGCTAATATCAAACAACCTCTTCTCACCGGCAAGTTTGAAGTCATAGTTGAGCTCTTTGATAGCCCAATATGCTTTATGTTTAAGTTCAAGAGGTAAATGACATGCTTTTCCATAAACCATCTTATATGGAGACATACCCATAGGATTTTTGTATGCAGTTCTATAGGCCCATAATGCATCGTCAAGTTTTTTGGACCAATTCTTTCTAGATCTATTCACAGTCTTTTGCAAAATTAATTTGAGCTCTCTATTGCTCAGCTCTACTTGACCACTAGACTGCAGATGATAAGGAGATGCGATTCTATGATTGACATCATACTTAGCAAGCATCTTACGGAAAGCACCATGAATAAAATGTGAACCACCATCAGTCATAAGATATCTAGGGACTCCAAACCTCGGAAAAATAACTTATTTAAGCATTTTAATAGAAGTGTTATGATCAGCACTACTAGTTGGAATAGCTTCTACCCACTTAGTAACGTAATAAATAGCAACTAAAATATGTGTGTAACCATTAGAGGCAGGAAAAGGTCCCATATAATCAAAGCCCCAAATATCAAACGGTTCAAGAACAAGAGAATAATTCATAGGAATTTCTTGACATCTACTAATGTTACCTACTCTTTGACATTCATCACAAGATAAGACCAACTTACGAGCATCTTTGAAGAGAGTAGGTCAATAAAAACCAGATTCTAGTACCTTGTGTGCAGTGCTATCTCTAGCGTGGTGTCCTCCCTAGGATTTAGAGTGACACTTGCGTAGGATCTGTTCCTGTTCATGCTAAGGCACACAATGTCTAATAACACCATCTACTCCTTCTTTATAAAGGTGTGGATCATCCCAAAAGTAATGTCTTAAATCATAAAAGAACTTTTTCTTTTGCTGGTATGTGAAACTAGGCGGTATAAATTTAGCAACGATGTAATTAGCATAATCAGCATACCAAGGAGTAGTACGAGAAGCATTAATGACCGCTAATTGTTCATCAGGAAAGCTATCATCAATAGGCAGTGGATCATCAAGAACATTCTCTAACCTAGACAAGTTGTCTGCAACGGGGTTCTCAGCTCCCTTTCTATCAATAATATGTAAATCGAATTCTTGGAGCAAGAGAACCCATCTAATGAGCCTAGGCTTAGCATCTTTCTTTTCCCTAAGATATTTAATAGCAGCATGATCAGTGTGAATAGTAACTTTGGAATCAACAATATAAGGTCTAAACTTATCACACGCAAATACAACTGCTAAGAACTCTTTTTCAGTAGTAGCATAATTTCTCTGGGCAGTATCAAGGGTCTTACTAGCATACTGGATAACATTCAATTTCTTATCAACTCTTTGCCCTAGAACAACACCTACAACATAATCACTAGCATCACACATAATTTCAAAAGGTAAATTCCAATCAGTTGGCTGAACAATAGGTGCAGTGATCAAAGCTTTCTTAAGTATTTCAAATGCCTCTACACAATCATCATCAAAGACAAAAGGAATATATTTTTGCAATAAATTAGTCAGAGGCCTAGAGATTTTAGAAAAGTCCTTAATGAACCTCCTATAAAAACCGGCATGACCAAGGAAACTTCTTATACCTTTTATGTCCTTGGGACATGGCATCTTTTCAATAGCATCAACCTTGGCTTTTTCAACTTCAATACCTCTCTCGGAAATCTTGTGCCCCAAGACAATGCCTTCATTAACCATAAAGTGACACTTCTCCCAATTCAGGACGAGACTAGTGTCTTCGCATCTCTGCAAAACTCGATCAAGGTTGCTCAAACAATCATCAAAAGAGGATCCATAAATGGAGAAGTCATCCATCAATACCTCACAAATCTTTTCACAAAAATCAGAGAATATAGCCATCATGCATCTTTGGAAGGTAGCAGGTGCATTACATAAACCAAAAGGCATACGTCTATAAGCAAAAGTACCGAAAGGACAAGTAAAAGTAGTTTTTGATTGATCCCCAACTGACACAGGTATTTGAGAGAAACCAGAATAACCATCTAGAAAGCAAAAATGAGTGTGTTTGGATAGTCTTTTTATCATTTGATAAATAAAAGGTAAAGGGTAATGATCTTTCTTAGTAGCTTTATTTAATTTACGGAAATCAATTACCATCCTATAACCTGTAATAATTCTTTGCGGGATCAATTCATCTTTATCATTAGGAACAAAGGTAATACCTCCCTTTTTAGGAACACAATGGACAGGGCTTACCCAATCACTATCAGCAACGGGATAAATTATACCTGCCTCAAGGAGCTTTAGTATCTCGTTTCTTACCACTTCTTTAATCTTGGTATTCAGTCATCATTGAGGATCTCTAACTAGTCTGGCATCGTCCTCCAAATTAATTTTGTGTTGGCATAACGTGGGACTAACACCCTTAAGATCTGCTACGTCTTGAGCTTGCGTTGGTTTTCCTCGAAGAGGAGAGGGTGATGCAGCAAGTGTAGCATAAGTATTTTTCTCAGTTTTGAGAACCAAGGTATTAATCCAGTCGGAGGCTCCTCAAAAGTCCCACGCACCTACACAAACAAACTGAGAACTCGCAACCAACGCAATAAAGGGGTCGTCAATCCCTTCAGGCCACTTATGAAAGTGAGATCTAATAAAGATAGTATGATAAGATAAATATATTTTTGGTATTTTATAATATAGATGCAAAAAGTAAAGATGCAAAATAAAAGTAGATTGAAAGCAAATATGATAAGAGATAGACCCGAGGGCCATAGGTTTCACTAGTGGCTTCTCTCAAGATAACATAAGTATTACGGTGGGTGAACAAATTACTGTCGAGCAATTGATAGAAAAGCGCATAGTTATGGGATTATCTAGGTATGATCATGTATATAGTCATCACGTCCATAACAAGTAGACCGACTCCTGCCTGCATCTACTACTATTACTCCACACATCGACCGACTCCTGCCTGCATCGAGAGTATTAAGTTCATAAGAACAGAGTAACGCATTAAGCAAGATGGCATGATGTAGAGGGATAAACTCATGCAATATGATATAAACCCCATCTTGTTATCCTCGATGGCAACAATACAATACGTGCCTTGCAACCCTTTCTGTCACTGGTAAGGACACTTCAAGATTGAACCCAAAGCTAAGCACTTCTCCCATGGCAAGAAAGACCAATCTAGTAGGCCAAACCAAACTGATAATTCGAAGAGACTTGCAAAGATAACTCTATCATACATAAAAGAATTCAGAGAAGATTCAAATATTATTCATAGATAAACTTGATCATAAACCCACAATTCATTGGATCTCGACAAACACACCGCAATTAGAGTTTACATCGAATAGATCTCCACAAGAGAGGGGGAGAACATTGTATTGAGATCCAAAAAGAGAGAAGAAGCCATCTAGCTAATAACTATGGACCCGTAGGCCTGTGGTAAACTACTCACAACTCATCGGAGGGGGCAAAGATGTTGATGTAGAAGCCCTCCATGGTCGATTCCTCCTCCGGAAGAGTGCCGGCGAAGGCTCCAAGATGAGATCTCACGGATACAGAAGGTTACGACGGTGGAAATTGTGTTTCGTGGTGCCCCTGGATGTTTTCGGGGTACGTAGGTATATATAGGAGGAAGAAGTATGTCGGTGGCCGCCCAAGGGGCCCACGAGATAGAGGGGCGCGCCCTACAGGGGTGGGCGCGGCCCCCTATCTCGTGGGGCCCTCGGAAGCTTCTTGACTTGCACTCCAAGCTCTCCGGATCACGTTCGTTCCAAAAATCACGCTCCCGAAGGTTTCATTCCGTTTGGACTCCGTTTGATATTCCTTTTCTTTGAAATACTGAAATAGGCAAAAAAACAACAATATGGGCTGGGCCTCCGGTTAGTAGGTTAGTCCCAAAAATGATATAAATCTGTAAAATAAAGCCCATAAACATCCAAAAGGGGTAATATAATAGCATGGAACAATAAAAAATTATGGATACATTGGAGACGTATCAAGATCATCTAGAGTATATCCAATAGCAGCTCGGTGCTTCTTCAGAGTTTTCAATAATCTTTCTTCCTATTGCTCTGAAAGCTTAGCGCTAATAATAATAGGATATATTTTCTTTTCATCAAGATAAGCATACTTAAGATTATCAGGTAATGGTTTGAGTTCAAACACGGGATCACCCTTGGGTGGAGGGGGATCCCCAAGAATTTCAACGGGAAGATTATGTTACAGCACAGGTTCCTGTTTAAGGAACACTTCATCTATTTCCCTTCTTTCTTTCATAAACATATCATTTTCATGGTCAAGAAAATATTGTTCTAATGGATCAGTAGGAGGCACGACAATGCAAGCAAGACCAATAATCTCATCCTTACTAGGTGGTTCCCTATCACGAGGTTCTCTATCAAACTTAGCAAAATTAAACTCATGAGACATACCATCTAAGCCAATGGTGACAGTATCTTTTTCAGAATCAATCTTAGCACTAGCTGTATTCAAGAAGGGTCTACCAAAAATAGTGGGACATAAATCATCTTGTGGGGAGCCAAGAACAAGAAAATTAGCAGGGTATTTAACCTTCCCACATAATACTTCAACATCTCTAACAATCCCAACTGGTTTAATGGTATCCCTATTAGCAAGCTTAATAGTAACATTAATGTCTTCTAATCCAACAGGTGCAATGTCATGCATAATTTCTTTATACAAATTATAAGGTATCGCACTAACACTAGCACCCATATCACATAAACCATGATAACAATGATCTCCTATTCTAATAGAAATAACAGGCATGCCTACGACAGGTCTATGTATCTTAGTATCTGGTCTAGCAATATTAGCAGTTTCATCACAGAAATAAATAACATGCCCATCTAAATCATCATCCAAGAGATCTTTAACCATAGCAATACTAGGTTCAACATTGATTTGCTCAAGAGGTGTATAAGTCCTAGTATTACTCTTACGAACAACAGTCGAAGTTTTAGCATGATCCTTTATCCTAACAGGAAAAGGAGGTTTCTCAATATAAGTAGTAGGAACAATAGGATCACTATAGGTGATAGTATGTTCTTCAACTGTAATAGGTGCAACTACTTTCACTTCAACAGTAGGATTATATTTAAACCACTTCTCTTTAGGGAGATCAACGTGAGTAGCAAAAGATTCACAGAAAGAAGCTACTATCTCAGAGTCAAGTCCATACTTAGTGCTAAATCCATGGAAAGCATCGTATCCATAAAAGATTTAACACAATCGAACTTAGGTGTCATACCTGACTCCTTACCATTGTCGTAACCCCAATCTTCAGAGTTGCGTTTAATTCTTTCCAGTAAGTCCCATTTGAAATCAATAGTCTTCGGCATATAAGAACCAGCACAGGAAGTATCGAGCAGGTTGCGATCATTAAGAGAAAGCCGAGCATAAATTTTTTGAATAATCATTTCCCGGGAGAGGTCATGATTGGGGCATGAATATAACATTGACTTAAGCCTCCCCCAAGCTTGAGCGATGCTTTCTCCTTCGCGAGGCCAGAAATTATGTATGTAATTACGATCATGATGAACAAGATGCATAGGATAGAACTTCTAGTGAAATTCCAACTTCAATCGTTTATAATTCCAAGATCTCGTATCATCACATAGCCTATACCATGTAAATGCATCTCCCTTCAAAGATAAAGGGAATACCTTCCTTTTAACAACATCATCGGGAATAACTGCAAGCTTAAATAATCCACAAACTTCATCCACAAAGATAAGGTGTAAATCTGGATGCAATGTTCCATCTCGTGGTAATGGATTAGCTAGCAGTTTCTCTATCATACCCGTAGGAATCTCAAAGTAAATATTTTCATAAAGTTCAGTAGGTTGAGGAGCAACTTGATACGTCTCCAAAATATCTATAATTTTTGATTGCTCCATGCTATATTATCTACTATTTCGGGCAATATTGGGCTTTATTATCCACTTTTATATTATTTCTGGGACTAACCTACTAACCAGAGGCCCAACCAAGATTTGCTGTTTTTTTGCATATTTCAGTGTTTCGAAGAAAAGAAATATCAAATGGAGTCAAAACTGAACGAAATCAACTGGAGAAGTTATTTTTGGAAGATAAACCACCAAATAGACTTGGACTCTACGTCAGGAGATACGGGAGGTGCTCACGAGGGTGGGAGGCGCGCCCCCCTGCCTCGTGGGGCCCCCGTAGCTCCTCTGACGTACCCCTGCACCCATATATACTGTCGTACCCTAAAACTTCCAGAAGGGAGATTGGATCAGAAGTTCCGCCGCCGCAAGCCTCTGTAGCCACGAAAAACCAATCGGGGCCCTCTCCGGCACCCTGCCGGAGGGGGCCATCATCACCGGTGGCCACGGAGGAGTATCCCGGAGGGGTCTTCATCACCATGAAGGCCAAGGACCAGAAGGTGGAGGCCATGGAGGAAGAAGCACAAGGGGGAGAACCTATCCTCCTCTCTCTTGGTGGCACCGGAGTGCCATCGGGAGGGGAATCATCGCCGCGGTGATCGTCTTCATCAACAGCACCGTCATCATCATCATCCTCATCTCTTTTATGCAGTCCACTCTCCCGCACCCCGCTGTAATCCCCTACTTGAACATGGTGCTTTATGCCACATATTACGATCCAATGATGTGTTGCCATCCTATGATGTTTTGAGTAGATATCTTTTGTCTTTGGGTTGATTGATGATCTAGATTGGTATGAGTTGTATGTTTTACTTTGGTGCTGTCCTATGGTGCCCTCTGTGTCACGCAAGTGTGAGGGGTTCCAGCTGTAGGGTGTTGCAATACGTTCATGATTCGCTTATAGTGGGTTGGTGAGTGAACAGAAGCACAAACCCGAGTAAGAGGGGTTGTTGCGTATGGGAATAAAGAGGACTTGATGCTTTAATGCTATGGTTGGGTTTTACCTTAATGATCTTTAGTAGTTGCGGATGCTTGCTAGAGTTCCAATCATAAGTGCATATGATCCAGGTAGAGAAAGTATGTTAGCTTATGCCTCTCCCTCATATGAAACTACAATAGTGATTATCGGTCTTGTTAACAATTGCCTAGGATAATTCCGCACACCGATCCACCATTATTCCACACTCGCTATTTATATTATTTAGTATTATATTCTAACTTTATGATAACAGCACCTACTTTTATGTTTTAGCTCTCCGATTTCATGCAAAGTTATCCTCTCCATACCCACAACGTAGTTTTATTTCTCGTTGCTAGTTGGAAGGAAACGTTCGGTGCACGTAGAGTCGTATCATTGGCAGATAGGGCTTGAGAGAATATTGATCTTACCTTTAGCTCCTTGTGGGTTCGACACTCCATACTTATAACTTCCATCTTTGGAAAGTTCTATGATGATTCCTTGCACTTGGGGATTATCAAGCTCTTTTCTGGCGCCGTTGCCGGGGAGCAATAGCGTGGCGTTGATATTCTCGTGTGTACTTGTTTGCTTTCTTCACTAAGTAGATTTTGTTTTTCCTTTTTGTTTCTGTTTAGTTGTCGGTGAAACATACAAAAAAATTTAAAAATTAAAATACAAAAAATTTATTACTTGCCTCTCATGCCTAAAAAGTTTTTCAAAAAGAGAAGTGATTGGAAGGTTTTGCATTGAAGAAGTGAGGGTCGACCTTGAGCACTTGTGCTCATGCTCGCGGAGACAATGTAAAAATTTTCATGGAAGTTTCTCTGTAAATAATTATCCCCTTTTATTTATTCATTGTATTATAAAAACAATGTGCCAAGCATGGTTTTAGGATGATTAGATTGCTTGTTTGCTTTGTGCAGAATAAAAAGAGAAACTTTGTCTGTAGTGCATGAATTTACATTTTTAACTGGAAAGTCAAATGCTTCTTATTCTTTTTGCACATTACTTCTGTACAAATTTTTCAAAATTTCAAATTTAGTTTATAATTTTAGAAGTTACATAAGTTTGTCAAACTTCCATATTACTACAGACTGTTCTGTTTTTAACAGATTCTGTTTTGCGTGTGTTGTTTGCTTATTTCGATGAATCTATGAGTAGTATCGGAGGGTATGAACCATAGAAAAGTTGGAATACAGTAGATATAACATCAATACAAATAAAGAATGAGTTCATTACAGTACCTAAAGGTAGTGATTTGCTTTATTACACTACCGGATCTCACAAGTTTTTTTTTAAGTTTTGTGTGGATGAAGTGTCTGAAGGTCGAGGAGCTATCAATATGAGAGGAATAAAGAGAGCAAGAGTTAAATCTTGGGGATGCCCAAGGCACCCCAAGTAAATATTTCAAAGTATACTCAACAATTTAAGCTTGGGGATTCCCCGGTTGGCATCCCATCCTTCTTCTTCAACAAATATCGGTATACCTCGGTTTTCGTTTTGTTCACATGATTTGTGTCCTTTATGTTTTTCCTTTTCTTCAAGAACCATGCTAGCATGAGATAGCCCTTCATTGATTTATAGAATACTTCATGTGATTCACTTAAATCTTTTAAGTATGATCTTATAGAATTACTCTTTGTGCTTCACTTAAATCTTTTGAGTATGGTTTTATAGAATGCTTTGTGCGCTTCACTTATACATTTTGAGCTTGGATATTGGCTAGTCTATATTAATTGTAGAATGCTCCATGAACTTCACTTATACCTTTTGGAGTATGAATAATACTATCATTTAAAGTGGGTTTGGAAGAGTGTCAACTTTACGAATTAATGATCCCACTATTTTGGAGGATGTTGAATCTTAGTGTGATATTTATGAAAGTGGATTCGGAAGAGTGTCAACTTTAGCTAGTAATGATTCCAATATTTCGGAAGAGGTTCCAATTGAGTATGGGAACAAAGTTGCTATCCATGATACTACTGAAAATTATTATGAGGGAGGAATACATGCTTGTAGGAGTTGCAATAATATTAAGTTTCCTCCCTATGTGCTTAAAGTTTTGAAAGTTATGCTTGTTTTGCCTTCCTATGCTAGTTGATTGTTGTTCTTATAAATTGTTTACTCACAAAATCCCTAGGTATAGGAAGTGTGTTAGATTTAAATGTGCTAGTCATATTCTTCAAGATGCTCTCTTTGTGTTTCAATTCCTATCTTTAAAGTGAGCATCATTGAAATCATCATGCCTAGCTAAAAGGCATTAAAGAAAAGCGCTTGTTGGGAGACAACCCAATATTTACCCTTACTGTTTTTGTGTGTTAACATGATTAAGCTACTGTATTAATCATGTTTTATATCTTTTGTTTCAATAAAGTGCCAAGTAAGACCTTTGGGGAGACTCGGGTGAAAGTTAATGTCATCTTGCTGTAAAAAACAGAAACTTTGTGCTCACGAGAATAGATGTCATGTTTTACATAAGAGATCTTTTGAGTTGATTATTTTTGAATAAGATTAATAGACAAATTCCTCACGTCCACCAATTTATTTCATAATTTTTGGAGTAGCAGAAGTATGGTTATTGTTCAGATCATTACAGACTGTCCTGTTTCTGACAGATTCTGTTTTCATTGCATAGTCTGCTTGTTTTCTAGTTTCTATGGCTTATATTCCTCAATATAATTTGTAGAAATAATATGATACAGTATACATTGTGTGAAAACAATTATGAACCTTGTCTTCGTCAGTACCTAAGTGAATGGTTTGCTCTTTATCATACTAACCAATCTCACGAAGTTTGGCTAAGTTTTGTGTGATTGAAGTTTTCAAGTTTTGGGTAAGATATCGATATGAGGAGAATAAGGAGTGAAAAGACCCTAAGCTTGGGTATTCCCAAGGCACCCCAAGGTAATATTCAAGGAAGACTCAAGCGCCTAATCTTGGGGATGCCCCAGAAGGCATCCCCTCTTTCGTATTCAAAACTATCGGTACACCTTACTCGGAGCTATATTTTTATTCGTCACATGATATGTGTTTTACTTGGAGCATCATTTTCTTTTGTTAGTATTAGATATATGCTATTTATAATAGTGTTTTGCATCTTTATTTTCAATAAAAATGTCAAGGATAGCCTTTACCATATTTATTTTGCTAGTATACATGTTGCTGTTTGAAAACAGAAAGTTTACCGCTGTTGCAAAAATTCCCTAGAAAAGTCAGAGCATGATATAATGTTGAAACTTTTTTCATAATGAGTGCTGATAAATATACTACAGTGGGAATTTTCTCTCATATTTTTTGGAGTTAGGGAAGTATTTATACTCTTGCATTATTTGCAGGCTGTACTGTTTTGACAGATTGCTGTTATGTTTGCACTGTTTGCATATGTTTGCTTGTTTAATGATTCTATTTGAGGATAGGAGTATTAAATATGCAGAGGCATTTAGTATGCAATGTTGAATAATAATTCTAGTGATTTGTTACAGTAGAAAATGATAAGGTTTTGCATTGGTTTATACTAACCTATCTCACGAGTTCTTGTTGAGTTTGGTGTGGATGAAGCTTTTGATAAAAAGAGAAACCATGATATGAGAAGAATTAAGGAGACATAAAAGCTCAAGCTTGGGGATGCCCACGGAACCCCAAGATAATATTTCAAGAAGTCTCGAGCATCTAAGCTTGGGGATGCCCCGTTAGGCATCCCACCTTTCTTCTGCGACAACTATCGGTTAATATCGGTTGAACCTAAGTTTTTGCTTCTTCACATTAGTTGTGCTATCCTTGCAATGTAATTTTATTTTGTTTTACTTGCTGTTTGAATAAAATCATTGGATCTAAATTTTTGAATAGAAAAGGAACCCTCCCACGGCTAGTTAATTATTTGCCTACTCAGTGTCCTTCACTCGTATGTTTTGGAGTAGTTTGTCATTTACTCATGTGCTTCATGTATATCCGATGAGTAAATGGGGGAATGAATTGAATGTCATAAATCTGAATTTTTATATGTTTCATATGCTTATAACATGGTTAGTGATGACATCACACATAGAAAGTGTGAGGCATAAAAGTTGTTGAGAGTTGGCAAACGTAGTTTTGGTCATCGTTGCAATTAATAGGAAGTAATAAGGAAAGAAAGGTTCAAATACAAAGATATTATCTTGGACATCTTTTATGATTGTGAAGCACTCATTAAGTATGACATGCTAAAAGAGTTGACGTTGGACAAGGAAGACAACATAATGGTTTATGTTTTCCAACATCTCAGTTAAAGTATATTTTCATTGACCTTCCAAACATGTTGAGCTTGCCTTTATCCCTCATGCTAGCCAAATCCCTTGCACCAAGTAGAGATACTACTTGTGCTTCCAAATACCCATAAACCTAGTTTTGCCATGAGAGTCCACCATACCTACCTATGGATTGAGTAAGATCCTTCAAGTAAGTTGTCATCGGTGCAAGCAATAAAAATTGCTCTCTAAATATGTATGACTTATTAGTGCAGAGAAAATAAGCTTTGTACGAACTTGTTGTGGAAGTAATAAAAGCGACAGACTGCATAATAAAGGTCCACATACAAGGGGCAATATAAAGTGACGTTCTTTTGCATTAAGATTTTGTGCATCAACCCTAAACGCTTATGACAACCTCTGCTTCCCTCTGTGAAGGGCCTATCTTTTACTTTATGCTTGAGTCAAGGTGATCCTCACAATTCCCTTTTTCATTTTATCCTTTAGCAATCTCCTTGTGTTTGAAAGATCATGATATATATATCCAATTTGATGTAAGTTAGCATGAGCTATTATTGTTGACATCCCCTAAAGGTGAATACGTTGGGAGGCAACACAATAAGCACATATCTTTCTCAGTGTCCGGCTGAAACTCCATAACCACAAGTATTGCGTGAGTGTTAGCAATTGTAGAAGACTATATGATAGTTGTGTATGTGGACTTGCTGACAAGCTCTATTCTTGACTCTTTCTGATGTTACGATAAATTGCAATTGCTTCAATGACTGAGATTATAGTTTGTTAGTTCTCAATGAAGTTTCTGAACCATGCTTGACATTGTGAATAGATTGTTACTTGATCATGAAAAGTTTTATGAGATGAGCTATAGTTATGATATGTAATGATGCTAGAAAAAGTGATTGGAATTATCATTAATCAAACTTAAGCACTTACTAGCATTCCACATCATTTACCTACTCGAGGACGAGCAGGAATTAAGCTTGGGGATGCCTGCTACGTCTCCAACGTATCTATAATTTTTGATTGCTCCATGCCATATTATCTACTGTTTCGAGCAATATTGGGCTTTATTATCCACTTTTATATTATTTCTGGGACTAACCTACTAACCGGAGGCCCACCCAGATTTGCTATTTTTGCCTATTTCAGTGTTTCGAAGAAAAGGAATATCAAACGGAGTCAAAATGGAACGAAATCAACTGGAGAAGTTATTTTTGGAAGATAAGCCACCAGATAGACTTGGACTCTACGCCAGGAGATACGGGAGGTGCTCACGAGGGTGGGTGCCCCCCCCCCCTTAGGGCGCGCCCTCGTGCCTCGTGGGGCCCCCGTAGCTCCTCCGACGTACCCTCTGCACCCATATATACTCTCGTACCCTAAAACTTCCAAAAGGGAGATTGGATAAGAAGTTCTGCCGCCGCAAGCTTCTTTAGCCACGAAAAACCAATTGGGGCCCTCTCCGGCACTCTGCCGGAGGGGGTCATCATGACCGGTGGCCATGGAGGAGTAACCCGGAGGGGTCTTCATCACCATGAAGGCCAAGGACCAGAAGGTGGAGGCCATGGAGGAAGAAGCACAAGGGGGAGAACCTCTCCTCCTCTCTCTTGGTGGCACCGGAGTGCCATCGGGAGGGGAATCATCGCCGTAGTGATCGTCTTCATCAACATCACCATCATCATCATCATCCTCATCTCTTTTACACGGTCCACTCTCCCGCACCCCGTTGTAATCCCCTACTTGAACATAGTGCTTTATGCCACGTATTACGATCCAATGATGTGTTGCCATCCTATGATGTTTTGAGTAGATATCTTTTGTCTTTGGGTTGATTGATGATCTAGATTGGTATGAGTTGTATGTTTTACTTTGGTGCTGTCCTATAGTGCCTTCCGTGTCGCGCAAGCGTGAGGGGTTCCCGCCGTAGGGTGTTGCAATACGTTCATGATTCGCTTATAGTGGGTTGGTGAGTGAACAGAAGCACAAACTCGAGTAAGAGGGATTGTTGCGTATGGGTATAAAGAGGACTTGATGCTTTAATGCTATGGTTAGGTTTTACCTTAATGATCTTTAGTAGATGCGGATGCTTGCTAGAGTTCCAATCATAAGTGCCTCTCCCTCATATGAAACTACAATAGTGATTATCGGTCTTGTTAACAATTGCCTAGGACAATTCCGCACACCGATCCACCATTATTCCACACTCGCTATTTATATTATTTAGTATTATATTCTAACTTTATGATAACATCACCTACTTTTATGTTTTAGCTCTCCGATTTCATGCAAAGTTATCCTCTCCATACCCACAACGTAGTTTTATTTCTTGTTGCTAGTTGGAAGCAAAGGTTCGTTGCACGTAGAGTCGTATGAGTGGCCGATAGGGCTTGAGAGAATATTGATCTTACCTTTAGCTCCTTGTGGGTTCGACACTCCATACTTATCACTTCCATCTTTGGAAAGTGCTATGATGATTCCTTGCACTTGGGGATTATCACAAGTCTTTGAGGAACAAGCCCCTCAAAGGATTAGTTTCCATAGTGACAAGTAACAGAAAATTTAAGCACACTATATAAATGTTTCCTTACCAAGTTCCACTCACCAAAAGCGCTACACTCCCCGGCAACGGCGCCAGAAAAGAGTCTTGATGACCAACAAGTGTAGGGGATCTATCATAGTCCTTTCGATAAGTAAGAGTGTCGAACCCAGCGAGGAGCAGAAGGAAATGATAAGCGGTTTTCAGTAAGGTTTTCTCTGCAAGCACTGAAATTGTAGGTGATAGATAGTTTTGTGATAAGATAAATAGTAACGAGTAACAAGTAAATAAAGTAAATAAAGTGCAGCAAGGTGGCCCAATCCTTTATGTAGCAAAGGATAAGCCTAGACAATTTCTATTAATGAGAAAGGAGCTCCCGAGGACACATGGGAATTATCGTCAAGCTAGTTTTCATCACGTTCATATGATTCGCGTTCGGTACTTTGATAATTTGATATGTGGGTGGACCAGTCCTTGGGTACTGCCCTTACTTGGACAAGCATCCCACTTATGATTAACCCCTATTGCAAGCATCCACAACTACAAAGAAGTATTAAGGTAAACCTAACCACAGCATTAAACATATGGATCCAAATCAACCACTTACGAAGCAACGCATAAACTAGGGTTTAAGTTTCTGTCACTCTAGCAACCCATCATCTACTTATTACTTCCCAATGCCTTCCTCTGGGCCCAAATAATGGTGAAGTGTCATCTAGTGGACGTTCACATAACACCACTAGAGGAAAAGACAACATACATCTTATCAAAATATCGAACGAATACCAAATTCACATGACTACTAATAGCAAGACTTCACCCATGTCCTCAGGAACAAACGTAACTACTCACAAAGCATATTGATGTTCATAATCAGAGGAGTAATAATATGCATTAAGGATCTGAACATATGATCTTCCACTAAGTAAACCAATTAGCATCAACTACAAGGATTAATCAACACTACTAGCAACCCACAGGTACCAATTTGTGGTTTTGATACAAGATTGGATACAAGAGATGAACTAGGGTTTTGAGAGGAGATGGTGCTGGTGAAGATGTTGATGGAGATTGACCCCCTCCCGATGAGAGGATCGTTGGTGATGATGATGGTGATGATTTCCCCCTCCCGGTGGGAAGTGTCCCCGGCAGAACAGCTCCGCCGGCGCCCTAGATTGGTTCCACCAAGGTTCCGCCTCGTGGCTGCGGAGTTTCGTCCCGTAAGCTTGCCCACGATTTTTCCAGGGTAAAAGCCCTCATATAGCAGAAGATGGACATCAGGGGCCCACCAGGGGGCTCAGGAGACAGGGGGCGCACCCAGTAGGGGTGGGCGCGCCCGCCACCCTCCTAGGCAGGGTGTGGGCCCCCTAGTGTATTTCTTTCGCCCAATAATTCTTATTAATTCCAAAAACATGTTTTGTGGAGTTTCAGGATTTTTGGAGCACTGCAGAATAGGTTTCCAATGTTTGCTCTCCAGCCAGAATTCCAGCTGTCGGCATTCCCCCTCTTCATGGTAAACCTTGTAAAATAAGAGAGAATAGCCAAAAGTATTGAGATATAATGTGTAATAACAGCCCATAATGCAATAAATATTGATATAAAAGCATGATGCAAAATGGACGTATCACATACCCTCAGCCCCGAGGGTGAACTACTCCTTCCTCATCATGGAGAGCGCCGGGATGATGAAGATGGCCACCAGTAATGGATTCCCCCTCCGGCTGGGTGCCGGAACGGGCTCCCAAGAGGTTTTTGGTGGCTACAGAGGCTCGCGGCGGTGGAACTCCCGGTCTATCTTTGTATTCGATGGTTTTAGGGTATAAGGGAATGTACATAAGTGAAAGAAGTCGGTCGGGGGAGGCTCAAGGGGCCCACAAGATAGGGGGGCGCGCCTAGGGGGGTGGGCACGCCTTCCTATCTCCTGGCCTCCTTGAAGCTTCCTTTACTTCAACTCCAAGTCTCCCGGATCATATCCAATCCAAAAATAACGCTCCCGAAGGTTTCATTCCGTTTGGACTCCGTTTGATATTCCTTTTCTTTGAAATACTAAAACAGGCAATAAAACAGCAATATGGGTTGGGCCTCCGGTTAATAGGTTAGTCCCAAAAGTAATATAAAAGTGTATAATAAAGCCCGTAATCATTCAAAACAGATAATAAAATAGCATGAATGCTTCATAAATTATCGATACATTGGAGACGTATCAGCATCCCCAAGCTTAATTCCTACTCGTCCTCGAGTAGGTAAATGATAAAAGAAAGAATTTTTGAAGTGTGAATGCTAGAAGGTGCACAAGTTTGATCAATGATAATTTCAATCACCTTTTATAGCATGATTATATGTCATAATTGTAGTTCATCTCATAAAACTTGTCACGAACAAGCAACAAGCAATTTACATGTTAAAGCATAGACCATAAACTTTCTTGAAAACTAGCAAACTTCATTCTTAGTCATCAAACAATTGCAGTTCAACTTATTTTCAGGAAGGGTCTATGTCACAGCTTTGATTTAGCAAACTCCACATACTCAACTATCATATAGTCTTCTACAATTGTTAATGCTCACGCAATACTTATGGTTATGGAGTTTCAATCGGACACTGAGAAAGATAGGGGCTTATAGTGTTGCCTCCCAACGTATTCACCTTTGGGTGATGTCAACAATAATAGTTCAGGCTAACTTACATCCAATGGGATATATATATCAGGATCTTTCCAACACGAGCTGCTTGCGAAAGAATAAAATGAAAAGGGGAAAGGTGAAGATCACCTTGACTCTTGCATAAAAGTAAAAGATAGGCCCTTCGCAGAGGGAAGCAGAGGTTGTCATGCGCTTTTAGGGTTGGATGCACTAAATCTTAATGCAAAAGAACGCCACTTTATATTGCCACTTGTATATGGACCTTTATTATGCAGTCCGTCGCTTTTATTGCTTCCATAACAAGATCGTATAAATCTTATTTTCTTCACACTAATAGATCATACATATTTAGAGAGCAATTTTTTATTGCTTGCACCTATGAAAACTTACTTGAAGGATCTTACTCAATCCATAGGTAGGTATGGTGGACTCTCATGGCAAAACTGGGTCAAAGGATATTTGGAAGCACAAGTAGTATCTCTACTTGGTGCAAGGAATTTGGCTAGCATGAGGGGGAAAGACAAGCTCAACATGTTTGAATGATCCGTGAGAATATACTTTAACTGAGATGTGAGAAAACATAACCCATTACATTGTCTTCCTTGTCCAACATCAACTCTTTAGCATCTCATACTTAATGAGTGCCCACAATTATAAAAGATTTCTAAGATAGTATATTTATATGTGAAATCTCTCTTCCTTCAATATTCTTTCATGAATTGTTCAAATGACCAATACAATGCTTGCTAAGCTTCAATAAATTTACAACCTCTACTTCTTAGATGTGAAGTCATTACTCCCCATGGGATAAGCAAATGAGATATATATAATTTCAGATTTATGACATTCATCTCATTCAACAATTTACTCAAAGGATATAAGTGAAGCACACGAGTAAATGACAATGTGGGGACCCCGACTCATAAGTCGAGATCACCGAATGCACGTGTACAGTGATCCCAGAGATCGATGCTCACTGAACACACAGAAGCTAAATAACAAGAGTCTTACATCCTTACATACCGTTTTACACAAGTAGGACCATTATGGTCAAGTCTTGAGTGTATCATCACAGCGGAAATCTTCAATAACAACTTGGACCCATGCCATCTGCCTTAACCCTACAGGCATTCTGACTGGGAAGCTTCCTAGCTCACATGATCGTCACCAAAGTCTCTTCTTCATATACCTGCTCTTTCAAGCCTGGCCAAGTAAATAGCCAGGGACAAGCCAGTGAGTACATTTGAATGTACTCGCAAGCAACCCAAGAGTGATAACAAAATAATTATGCAAGGCTCTGCTGCTGAATTGGCATTTTTGCGGAAAGCTAGTTTTTCTCATGCAAGTATGATCAACATTTATCAAGGACATGAATGTGTCTGCAACAAGTATCAGGAGGTTCCAGACATGAACATCGAGAAAGAGTTATAAACAACTCATGCTCAAGCTCATCGTGACTTCCTCACGAGCCGCATCATCAATATCACCAAACTGTGTTGTTTTTCAGAAACATATGGACGTAGCCCAAGAGCGGTTACCCAACTTTCCTTGACCGTGGACACGGCTATTCGAATAGTTTTACACTCTGTAGAGGTTGCACACTTTACCCACAAGATCCGGGGAACTTCCGTGTCATCCACGACCCGTGATACCTCAAGTACCCGGGGTAAGCACCCGATCACTATCTTTCCCTAGACGACACTAACAAGGAGTCCACTCATTGTGCCGTATCCTCACGATGTACATCATACGAGACTCACTTGAGATCGTAACATCTAAGAGGGGACACAATGGTGTATCCGGTACCCTGTAAAAACAGTCATGGCCGCCCTACCTGGCACGACCCCGTCCCGGGAGAGAGCACCAACTCTCCCCCGTCACTAGTAATGCGGGCTCCAAGCTAGTATCGGCCTAGGTAATCAATAATGCCCTTTCCCATATAAGGGTAGAGTGGTTGCGCATGTAAGGTTGGAATAACGGTCGCAACTTAAACCAATCCGTTTTTGAAAGCAACACACACACTTGCCTCGGTACACCACTTCGTCATCAAGTGGTTACCCATCTCATTATCTCCCTCAGGCATAAGTGGCACCTGACAGGTTTTCGGAAAGTCTTTTGAAAGTGCTCTGCCTCCATCACCATGCATATTCCCGTCCCATTTGCGTAGGCACTACTATAGCATCCTATCTACTCCCACCAGCATAACCCTCGTAGGATGGTAGGGTCATGCATAATGCAAGTATCAACAAGGAAGTAACGGAGGCAACCCATCAAAGTGGTTACCACCTCATCATGATTCCGTTGCAATAACAATATGGTGCTATATGACATGCATAAAAAGGGTTTCATAGACATGGTCAAAGGGCTGCTTGCCTGGTTCATCAGAGTCTTGAAATCTTCTGGTCCTTCTCCAAATACTCCGTCTACTTCGTCAACTAACGCCGAAAACAATCACAATAAGCAACACAACAAGGCAAAATAAAAGTGCTCTAAAAATATGGATTTGACTTTTATGGGACATCTCTGGTTATATGAGGAATAACCAGAGTGGTTTCATTGGAATTGGATCAGTGGTTATTTCTGAACATTTCAATATGATGGAATCAAGGGGTTTATGGATTTTCAAGAAGTGTATAGAAATATATTTTTGAAAAATGAGCAAAGGCACCCATTTAACAAACCATGATTTTAGAAGCATCTAGGAGTTGGTTTCACTGGATTTGGAGTTCAAATGATTTTCCTATGAATTTGCAAAGTTGGCTATACATGAAGAAATAGACCATTATTTGAGGTTGTACAGAAACTATTAATAAAAATGTCCAAAAATTATGTTTTGAATTTATAAACATCTAGGAATTTGAATCATGGAATTTGTATCAAAAATGGGCTCTTTGTGATTTTCTAAAGTTCACTACAGAAATGGAAAAACGAGATTTTGATGAATGTTTGTGAAGAAGAAGTCTCTGGAAAAATGTGCATGTTGCACCAACAGGTAGACAATGATTTATAGAGTCACTAGAAATTTGAATCATCAAATTTGCATATCATTTGAATTATTTGTGGATTTTACAATTTTACAGAATAAAGAAAAAGAAAAGGGAAAGGGTTTTACCCTTATCCTGTGCACAGGGCGAGACTTAGCGGGGCAACGCACTGGGCCTAGCCCAGCCTCTCGCGCGCGCCCACTGGGTGTCCACGTCAAAGGCGGCTTCGCGGGGGTGCGCCTTCGTGCAGGGGAGGCGGATCCGGCCGAAGCCGTTTCCAATTAAACGGACGGGCCCGCCTGCTGGGTCGCTGATGTGCGGGCCCCAGCGGCAGGAGGAGTGGCTCCCACCGGCGATTTCCGGGGCTACAGAGCGTCTCGGGCGATGCTCCGCCCACCGGCGTGCTCAGGGGGCCATGCCGCACCCATCCATGTGCTGCACGCATGCCTTGGAGGGCTGCAGCAGCGATGGCTTGGGTGGTCGCGGAGGAGGCCGTCGGCGAGGTTTGGAACTGCGTGGCAAGCGCGGGGAGGAGGGAATGAAGTGCGCGGCGAGTCGGTGGTGGTGGTGAGGGGCCACTGGAGTGGTCTAGAGGGGAGAAGGAGGAGTGGTGGACGCGAATTTAGGCGGAGTCCGGCGGCTCGGCTCCGGCCATGGGGAGCGATGGAGGGCTCGGCGAGAGGGTTGGCTGGGTCTGGGTAACGCATAGGAGGGAGATAGGGCAAAAGGGATCCAGAGAGAGGCCACACGCGGCCTTATATAGCGAGGTCGTGGCTCACCGTGGACGTGGCCTACGGGCACCCGCGGAAATGGCCGCAGTCGCCACGGGAGGAGGCTCGGGGCTGTCTACGGTGTTCGTGGGAGTCGAGTAGGGCGCTAGGAAGGGAGAGAGGGAGCGCGGCGAGCTCCGGGTGGAGCCACAAGCTCGCACATGCATTGGCGGGCTCGGGCGGCTCTGGGCACGCGCGGCATGGACAAGACAGAGGGGGAAAGGAGGGGGCCAGCGCGGTGGCATGTTGTGGACGTCGAGGCACATCGACTGGCGCGAGGGGGAGGCTCGAGGTGGTCGAGGGACGCGGCGTCAATGGTCGGGAGCATGCTAACGTGCTCCAGAGCACGCAAATGGCTGGCACACGCGGCTTTTCCTCGCATCCTCACGCGCCCACTTGTGTCTAGTGGCTGCACAGGGGAGTAAACAATGTGGGAAAAGGCATTGGATGCCCTGGGTCTTGCTAGGAGTGAGAGAGAGGTGAGAAAATAGGAGGAAAGCTGCTGTCCAGAGGGGAAAAAGGGCTTTTCAACCCCTTCATCATGGCTTCTCAGGCATAGAAAGATGCAGGGGTTAGAGAAGGACTAGATGGGGCTGTGGGAAAAAGTTGAGCTCATGGAGATTAGTGGAAATGGCCAAATCATGCATTTTAAATTTCTGCCAGAAGGTGTTTGATGGCGGTTTGGGAAAAAATATGAACTCCTCTTGTCATGAGGCTTGACAGGGTCAAATGGTATGAGACAATAAGAGGTTCCACCAATATTGAGTCCATTTGGGCAAAGTTGCCAATGCAACTTTTGTAAACCCTAGAAATCAACAGAAATGGACTTCCCAAGATTTAGTGATGCAAATCTATTCTCCTTGATGCACGAATTGGTGTAGTGTCATCATTTGAGGTTATGAACATGTCCACACAAGTTGAGATCAAAAGGATAAAGTTTCCAATGTAGAGTTGTTCAAATTTGGTTCTGGATAGGAAGGGTTTTGGGGCACTTTGATCAAGTTGACTTGTTCTCCAACTAGTGCTACTTGGTCCAGATGATTTATTAGACCATTTTAGCATGTGTACCAAGCTTCAGAGTATTTGGGAAAGTTTGCTAGTGCAAAGTTGTTCAACTTGGAAAAGGGCAGAAATGGTTTTGAGAGGGTTTCAGGGGGTTATACTATTCTCCATGACATGAGACTTGGCAAGATCATCAAATATGTCATATGTAACATGGTAGAATTTGCTTGAAATTTTTAGAGAATATTTCCTTTGTAAATATTTCAAAAGCTTGAAATATCCAAGAAGGGTTTTTGAGGGATTTGACCAATATTTTGAACATGACCATGTGTTGAAACTCTTATATATGGAAAATATATGTCCACTGAGTTTCCCTAAATTTTCACAAATATTTTTAAAGCATAAAAATAATTTTAACCTATTAAAGACCATTACTGGCCTAAAGAAAAATCCTTTAAATAAAATAGAAAAATAACTTTTAAAATTATATTTTTGTGGTTTATGGGAGCCGTATACCTAATAGGAGTCAAAAGTATTCTTTGAAAGATTTTTAATACCCCAAATCAAGTACTTGCAGTGCAACTTCAATCTAGGTTTTTTTTGGAAAACTAAATTTAGAAAATACTTTTTGGCCATATTATTTTTGTAAGAAAATTCTATACTATACTATACACATGGCATGATCATTGGTTCAAGAGTTTGGAGCAAGGAGATGAAGTATATGAGTTGGAGGATTTATTTGATTTCTAGAGCACTTGCAAACAACAGACAAAATCCAATCAGTGCAAAGTCCAAAACACTCAAAAGTTTTTGTCAAACCACATTTTATCATTATTTATCATCTTAAGTGTTGTGCCATGAAAATCAGGGTGTGACAGACAAACTACTCCAACAAGATATAAGTGAAGATCAATGAGTAGCGAAATAATTATGTAACTATGTGAAGACTCTCTCTCATTAAAGAATTTCAGATCTTGGTATTTTATTCAAACAGCAAGCAAAGCAAAAATAAAATGACATTGCAAGGATAGCACAACTCATGTGAAGAAGCAAAAACTTAGGTTGAACTGATAATAACCGATAGTTGTTGAAGAAGAAAGGTGGGATGCCTAATGGGGCATCCCCAAGCGTAGATGCTTGAGACTTCTTGGAATATTATCTTGGGGTGCCTTGGGCATCCCCAAGCTTGAACTTTTGTGTCTCCTTAATGCCTCTCATATCATGGTTTCTCTTTTTATCAAAAGCTTCATCCACACCAAACTCAACAAGACCTTGTGAGATAGGTTAGTATAAACCAATGCAAAACCTTATCATTTTCTACTGTAGCAAATCATTAAAACAATTATTCAACATTGCATACTAAATGCCTCTACACATTTAATACTCCTATCCTCAAATAGAATCATTAAACAAGCAAACATATGCAGACAATGCAAACATAGGGTGGCTCTCTCGGTGCCCTCGCCTCTGCTGGGGCCCCTCGCCTCTGCTGAGCACCTTACCCTCTTGCATAGGGAGGTTCGCTCGGCGCCCCCTGCTACGTCTTGAGCTTGCGTTGGTTTTCCTTGAAGAGGAAAGGGCGATGCAGCAATAGTAGCATAAGTATGTCCCTCAGTTTTTGAGAACCAATGTATCAATCCAGTAGGAGGCTCCTCAAAAGTCCCACGCACCTACACAAATAAAGAAAGAACTCGCAACCAACGCAATAAAGGGGTTGTCAATCCCTTCACGGCCACTTGCGAAAGTGAGATTTGATAGAGATAGTATGATAAGATAAATATATTTTTGGTATTTTACAATATAGATTGGAAAAGTAAAGATGCAAATAAAAGTAGATTGAAAGCTTATATGATAAAAGATAGACCCGAGGGCCATAGGTTTCACTAGTGGCTTCTCTCAAGATAGCATAAGTATTACGGTTGGTGAACAAATTACTGTCGAGCAATTGATAGAAAAGCGAATATTATGAGATTATCTAGGCATGATCATGTATATAGGCATCACGTCCGTGACAAGTAGACCAACTCCTGCCTGCATCTAATACTATTACTCCACACATCGACCGCTATCCAGCATGCATCTAGAGTATTAAGTTCATGAGAACAGAGTAACGCATTAAGAAAGATGACATGATGTAGAGGGATAAACTCATGCAATATGATATAAACCCCGTCTTGTTATCCTCGATGGCAACAATACAATACGTGCCTTGCAACCCCTGCTGTCTGTCGGTGTACTAGAGTAGGGGTACCCTAGTATCCCGAACTTGTGCACGGGCAGTTGCAGCACCCCGCGGCAAGGCTTGCCGGGCGACCGCCAAGGTCCTCCATGGTTCCCTTGGAGCCATTCAAGAACAAAGTATTCAAGCCAAGGAGACAAGGCCCCAGCAAGAGGAGCTTGCCGGGAAGGCCAACCAAGGCATTTCGAGGAACTTGCCATGACGCGCCACGCGTCCCGGTAAGACCCGGTGAGCGACAAGCTTCCGGACGCGACAAGACAACGGCCGCGGCAAGGCGCTTGCCGCGGCAGGTTATCACTCTGCACCCGCGCTCTAGCGCATCCTCCAACGTGTCACCCCGGGGCCTTCCCAGGCGCGCGTGGCAGGAGGCTGAGCAGCCAGCGGTGCGAGGTGGCAAGCAACGCTGACATTACCATCGTGGCGAGCGATGGCGTCCCTGACGGTCCTTTTCTGCACTGTTTGGGCGACATGGACGGGCATTTAATGCCTTTGTCCCCTGCTGCCAGGGTTAGGTAGGATGCACTGTACAGGTAGCTGTACCAACCAGCTATTCTTTTCCTTTTTTGCCCTTGTCTACGTTGCCACCTGTCGGTGACCCCTTGAGCATATAAAAGGAGGCCCATGCGCAACGTAGAGGGGGTTTCGTTGGGCTCGAAACCAGAAAACACTCACGCTCGGTCTCGTTAGCAGCTCGAGTGTACTGTAGCACTCAGCGCTCCTGAGCAAGAACTCAATACAATCAGACAAGCAGCAGTAGGAGTATTATCTCTCCGGAGAGCTCCGAAGCTGGGTAAACTGCTCGTGTGCTTCGCCTCGATCCGCTCTTCGTGCGATCTCCGCCCCCGCCGAACCGAAAGGGGCTCGGTCCGCCGGTCCCATAGGTGTTTGTGGATCAGCTTCCCCGACATCTTTGGCGCGCCAGGTAGGGGGCGTCGAGATTGTGTGAACCTGATCCGGTGTGCACACGATGTAGATCTTCATCTTCTTCATCGACATGCCACCGAAGAAGAAACCTTCGGCGGCAGCTGCTCCGTCCACGTCACTTCCACCACCACCGGAGCAAACGGGTGGTGGAGTAGACGCCGGCGGAAGAACGAACGTCGAAGAGGAAGCTCATGATGCTGCCAGGTCCAAGGACAAGGCTGCACAGACCTCGGCGTCCGTACATGTACCGCGCCCATCTCAGGAGGCGCAGGACCGACAGCGTCATGGTACTCGCAGTACCATACGTCTGTTGAGCCAAGATCGAGCTGGTGGATCTCGGGGTGCTCAAGACCAGCATGCACGCCAACATGCTGGCACGAGCAAGGCACGGTCGCCTGGACGGGATACTGCTCCTTCTAACATAGTTAGAAGTCCGAGCATATCCCGCTCCCCGCACCGTTCGCCACTGCCTCCCACCACTCCAGCAGAAGCTTTGGCGTGAGCTCCACTGCTCTTGGATTACCCTCCAACGGAAGACAAGATCGACAGATGGAGGGCCACCATTCATAGTCTCATCAGCTTCGCCAACGGCGACACTCTGCGGCAGCCGAGTGCATCGCTACCGCGGCAGGACCGCCAGGCACGAGCCGGTGGCGACGAAACTGGTGGGGGTGCAACCACCATGCACTCTCCACCCCGAAGGCCAAGATCGCCGACTCGCCGAATCCACCTCGACAGCGACTCCACCGCATCATCGGATCCGCGAGCTCGTCGCGATCAGCGCCAAGTTCTTCACGAACGACAGCAAGAAGACGCTCGTACTCGCATCGAGCGCCGAAGAGAAGCGCGACGTCAATCCGACAAGCGCGCTGGGCCCTCTGTTGACATGCATGCGCCAGGGGAACCAGGCGACTTGCCGTACGGGGTAGGTTGCCCTGCGTTCACTCGTGAGCTGCGGCAAGTCCAGTGGCCCAGCACGAAGAATTTCAAACCAGACGTACCAGAGAAGTACGACGGCAAGTCGCATCCGTCGGAGTTCCTCAGCATCTACACCATCGCGGTGCAAGCTGCCGGGGGACGGGACGACAAGATCCTTGCCAACTACTTCCCGCTGGTGCTCAAGCCCAATGTCAGATCCTGGCTCATGCACTTGCTGGACAACTCCATATCCTCCTGGGCAGACCTGTGCCATCAGTTTGTCGGCGCCTTTACGGGCGGCCACAAGCCTCATGGCCAAGAGAGCGACCTTCATCTGCTCGCCCAGAAGGAAGGAGAGCCCCTGCGCAAGTACATTCAGAGATTCAGCCGCGTACAACACAACATCCCAGACATCCACCCTGCCGCGGTAATCAGCGCGTTCCATCAGAACATGCGAAACCGCAGGATGCGGGAGGAGATGGCGATGTGCAAGATCAGAGACGTCAGTGAGCTATATGCCCTGGCCGACAAGTGTGCACGTGCTGAGGAAGGGAGGAAACTCCCCGGAGAGAATACAGGAGCAGGAGGATCTGATAGTGAGGAGACTGCCCCGGCAAGGAAGAACCGGCGGCAGAACAACAGGAAGAAGAAAGGCAAAGATGTGCTAGTTGTTGAGCTGTCTAGCAAGAAAGATGAAGCTGGTAGCTCCGGCAAGGAGGTTGCCGCAGCTGTGGCGATCGCCGACAAGCAGGACAGCACCAACAAGTAGTACTGCAAGATCCACCGCACCAAGGGCCATGACCTCCAGAGCTGCAAGAAGGTCGAGCAGCTTGTTGAGCAGCAAAAAGCTGAATACGAGCGACGCGACAAGGAGAAAGCCCACGAAGGTGCTGGAGGAGCTGGCAAGAAACGTCCCGGCCGAGGAGGACACCGCGGCAAGGCCAAGCAGCGGCAAGGAGACAGACCTCCCCGCGGCCGCGACAAGGATGAAGATGACGACGATGATGAAGATATGGATGATGACGAGACCGACGAGCAGGAGTTCCAGAAAGCCACAGAGGTCCTGTGCGTTGATGGTGGTGCTTCTCTACATACTTCACACTGCCAGCTCAAGCAGTGGGTGCGGGAAGTTAATGCGGCAGAACCACCCATCGAGTCACGCAAGCCTCTGAAATGGTCCAGCACGCCTATCATCTTTGATATTGAGGACCACCCTGATCGCATAACTGCGGTCGGGTGCTTGCCGATGTTGGTTTCACCAACTATCCGCAACCTCAAGGTCACTAAGATGCTAGTTGACGGCGGGGCCGGCTTGAACTTGATCTCCTCCGCGGTACTCCAGAAACTCCAGATCCCTGATAGCGAGCTCGAAGAGACCGGCACATTCCAAGGAATCAATCCGGGAAGGAGCAAGCCGAAGGGAAAGATCACGTTGCCGGTAACATTTGGCAGCGAGTTGAACTTCAGGACTGAGAGGGTCACTTTTGACGTTGCTGATTTTCCATTGCCTTACAATGGGATACTCGGCCGTCCAGCGCTCGCCAAATTCATGGCAGCCTCTCACTATGCATACAACGTACTGAAGATGCCAGGCCCGATAAGTGTCATCTCTGTCCCTGGCGACAAGAAGGATGCTCTTATTTGCGCCGACAAGATCTACCGGGAAGCAGCAGCAGCAACAGATCGCAAGTCACTTGCCGTTGAAGCTCCCGGGGCGAAGAAGAAGACCAAGTCCGGCAAGAGCTCTGATGCCCACTCCGGCAAGCGCACCTCTTCGGAGTGCTGCGCTACCATCGAGGACGCACCATCGAGCTCCACCGGCAAGTGTAAGAAGACAATGGCAGCTCCACCAGAGACCAAGAAGGTGTCCGCCAAGGAGGACGGCACTGGTGGTACCTTCACCATCAGTGCCACTCTCGACCCTAAATAGGAAAGCGCGCTCGTTGCTTTCCTGCGGGCGAACGTCGACGTGTTTGCATGGCAACCGTCTGACATCCCCGGTGTTCCCAGGAAAGTAATCGAGCACCATCTTGCCGTCTGTCCTCATGCGCGGCCCGTCAAGCAGAAAGTCAGGAAACAGGCAGTGGAGCGCCAAGAATTCATTGCAGAAGAGATCAAGAAATTGGAAGCAGCAGGCCTTGTCAGAGGAGTGCTCCATCCTACGTGGTTGGCCAATCCTGTAGTCGTGCGTAAGGCAAACGGGAAATGGAGGCTTTGTATCGACTTTACCGATGTCAATAAAGCTTGTCCCAAAGACCCATTTCCCTTGCCGCGCATCGACCAGATTGTTGACTCCACGGCCGGATGTGACTTGCTTTCATTTCTTGATGCATACTCAGGATACCATCAGATCTTCATGGCAGAAGAGGATGAGGAGAAGACCGCATTCATCACCCCATGTGGCACATACTGTTTCGTACGGATGCCCTTCGGTTTAAAGAATGCTGGTTCAACATTTGCAAGGGTAGTCCATGACGCTTTTGAGCCACAAATGCACAGAAATGTGGAAGCCTACATGGATGACATAGTGGTCAAGAGCAAGGACAAGGCAACTCTGATTCAAGATTTAGACGAAACCTTTGCAAATCTGCGCAAGATCAACCTCAAGCTTAACCCCGAGAAGTGTGTGTTTGGAGTCCCTTCCGGCAAGCTTCTCGGGTTCTTCGTGTCTCAGCGGGGAATTGAAGCCAATCCCGACAAGATCAAGGCCATTGAGCAGATTGAAGCACCAAAGCGCGTCAAGGATGTACGAAGACTTGCCGGTTGCGTAGCTGCTCTCAGCAGGTTTATCTCTAGGTCTGCTGAGCGCGCCCTGCCATTTTTCAAAATATTGAAAAAGGCAGGTCCAATGAAATGGACTCCGGAAGCGGAGGCTGCGCTGCAGGACTTGAAGAGATACCTGTCCTCCACTCCAACACTTGTCGCACCTAAGCCACAAGAGAAGTTGCTGCTATATATAGCGGCAACCAATCAAGTGGTTAGTGCTGCGTTAGTAGCGGAGAGGGAGGCGGATGATGAGCCAGCAACCACGGCAGATGCATCCAGCGACAAGCAGAGGACTTCACCGGCAAGCTCTGGTCCCGACAAGGATGGATCTGCGCAGGAGCATGAGAAGATGCAGAAGAGAATGGTGCAGCGCCCAGTTTACTTTGTCAGTTCCCTTCTGCAGGGGGCTAGGTCAAGGTACTCTGGTGTGCAGAAATTGCTTTTCGGCCTCCTCATGGCCTCGAGAAAGCTGCGCCATTACTTCCAAGCACATGAGATCACAGTCGTCACTCGTTTTCCGCTGAAGAGGATACTGCAAAATCCAGAAGCAACAGGCAGGATTGTCGAGTGGGCACTAGAACTATCAAGCTTTGGCCTCAAGTTTGAGAGCACTTCAACTATCCAAAGCAGAGCATTGGCAGAGTTCATAGCAGAATGGACGCCAACACAAGATGAAGAAATTCCAGAAACGAGCATCCCCGTCAAGGAAGCAAGCAAAGAGTGGCTGATGTACTTTGATGGTGCCTTCTCGCTGCAAGGCGCCGGTGCAGGCGTGCTACTTGTTGCACCCACCGGAGAGCACCTCAAGTACGTAGTCCAGATGCACTTTCCCAAGGAGCAAGCAACGAACAATACTGCAGAGTATGAAGGATTGCTTGCCGGTCTCAGGATCGCGGCAGACCTTGGGATCAAGAAGCTCATTGTCAGGGGTGACTCACAGCTTGTCGTCCGCCAAGTGAACAAGAATTATCAGAGTCCATTGATGGAAGCTTACGTTGATGAAGTGAGAAAGCTAGAAGAGCACTTTGACGGCCTGCAGATGGAACATGTTCCAAGAGCTCAGAATGACATTGCTGATGGCCTGTCGAAGTGCGCCGCACTTAAGTTACCTGTGGAACCAGGGATCTTTGTGCTCAAGCTGACCCAACCATCCGTAACACCATCAACTGGACAGAGCAAGAAGAGAAAGTTGATTTCTGGTGACTATTTTCCGGCAGAGCTCCCCGAAGCCGCCGCCAAGAAGGTCATCAAAATCAACACCAAGGGTGCTGAGGAGCAGTCTGCTCCGGCGAGCCCTAGGGCTTGTTCCGTTGAAGCAGACGCTCCCGACAAGTTTTGCTCCGGCAAGCTTGCCGGGGGACATCAAGCTCCGGCAGAGCCACAGGTTCTTGCCGTAGAAGCGGATGTTCCCGCAGCAGCAGATGTGCCTTTAGTCCTTGTTGTCGAGCCGCAAGCTCCAGCATGGGCACAGCAGATTGTCCGTTTCCTTCAGACAGGAGAACTTCCCGAAGAGCAAGAAGAAGCGGAAAGAGTAGCCCGGCAGTCAAGTATGTACCAGTTTGTCGACAACACACTGTACAGAAGAAGACTCAACGGCGTGAAATTGAAGTGTATTCACCGGGAAGAAGGACAAAAGCTGTTGGCAGAGATACATGGAGGCATATGTGGTCACCACATTGGCGCAAGAGCACTTGCCGGCAAAGCGTTCCGGCAAGGTTTCTTTTGGCCGACAGCCCTCCAGGATGCAACTGCACAAGTAACCAAGTGTGAAGCGTGCCAGTTCCATTCCAAGCAGATACACCAGCCAGCTCAAGCTCTCCAGACGATCCCTTTATCCTGGCCATTTTCCGTCTGGGGGCTCGACATCCTCGGCCCCTTTCCCCGAGCTGTCGGGGGCTTTGAGTACTTGTACGTTGCAATCGACAAGTTCACAAAGTGGCCGGAAGTGGAACCAGTGAGGAAGGTGACAGCACAGTCAGCAGTCAAGTTCTTCAGGTCAATTGTTTGCCGCTTCGGGATCCCTAACAGGATCATCACCGACAACGGCACACAATTCACGAGCCGCACCTTCATGCAGTACGTCCAAGATCTTGGCGCCAAGGTCTGCTTCGCTTCTGTTGCTCATCCGAGAAGCAACGGTCAAGCGGAGAGGGCAAATGCTGAAGTGCTGCGCGGGCTCAAGACCAGAACTTTCGACAGGCTGCGCAAGTGCGGAAAGAACTGGATTGAGGAGCTGCCGGTGGTTCTTTGGTCGATCAGGACGACGCCAAATCGAGCCACTGGCCAGACACCTTTCGCTCTAGTCTATGGAGCAGAGGCAGTTCTCCCCACGGAACTCGTATACGGGTCACCTCGAGTGCTCGCTTATGATGAGCTTGAGCAAGAGCAGCTGCGACAAGATGACGCGCTGCTCCTTGAGGAGGACCGTCTTCAGGCTGCTGTACGAGCTGCTCGATACCAGCAAGCTTTGCGCCGCTACCATAGCCGCAAAGTTAATGCCAGAAGCTTCGAGGAAGGCGACCTTGTTCTTCGGCGCGTTCAGTCCGCCAAGAATTCCAACAAGTTGACGCCGAAGTGGGAAGGCCCTTACCGGGTGAAACGAGTCACTAGGCCTGGCGCTGTCCGCCTTGAGACCGAAGATGGCATTCCGGTGAGCAACTCCTGGAACATCAAGCATCTTCGTAAGTTTTACCCGTAGGGCGCGGTTGCCGGAAACCGTTCCGGCAACCACCTTTTGTACAAGTCTTGCCGATGTTGCATGTAATCCTTTGTACAAAGCCGGGCGCAGATCCCGTGCATAAGTAAAGCTCATGTGCTCCGCACATCTTGTCAATTTCATGCTTTCTACTTTACATTTGCATGCATTATCTGACACTTTGTGCAGCACCCACCCCCGGTAAGCAATAACGAGCCGTGAGGCTCCATATCTTTATTTTCTCTTCTTTCTCTTTCTCAAAGGAAAGGAAGGTTCCCTCGCACACAAGTTTGCCGGGGGGAAAGGAGAAGATAATGGTGTGGACCAGGCATCGTTCAAGGAAGTTTCGCCTTACCGGAAAGCAAACGACAGAAAAGCTAAGTTGCCAAAGTTTGAGCAATCAGTTTTAAATTTTTAAGTTATCTTCCTCGAACGACCGTACTTTGTATGGAAAACCTGTGCGCGGAGGAACCAACTCGTAGCTAGTTGCGCCCTTACTTTGTTTCGAGTCCGCTCAACAACTTAAGTGAGCTGCGACTAGTTGCGACAAGGTTTCTTGTCGGAAGTGGCACCGCCAGCAGGCTGCTGACGTCCCGCACTCAGCGCTCGCGGCTCAGGTGCCTGCGCCGACAAGTTCCCTAAAAGCGTAGGGCAAAAACATACAAAGGAAGGAATCAAGTAAAGGAATAACATAGTAAATCTCTACCCAAGATAGAGTTATATTACAAGATAGCTTGTCGCAGCTCTAACAGATTGTTCTCACGACATGACCAGCAGCGACAAAGAAAAAGAAAAGACGGGCGGCCTAATCTACGCGATCGCCCTCAACCCTCTTGATCTCGCTCACCTTGTCCACAATGGGTGCGACAAGGGCCTTGAGCGCTTCCAGATCAGCATCTGGAGGCAGGGACTTGAGGACGTTGGTGAGGTTGAGGCCTGGGTTGCGGAAGGCCACCTTCACCAGCACCTTCTGAAGAACCCCCGCGCAGATCCTGCGCGACTCGTCGGCCAGGTGCTTTGGGATCTTCTCCCGGAGTCGCTGGAGGGCCGTCGCCCCGCCTTTGAAGAACAAGCTGAGCTTGGCGCTGGGTTGGAGGTGCTCGTCGGAGGAGTACCCGAGATCCTCCATCCCCAGCTGCGCCAGCTCCCCGTCGATTGCGGCGGCAATATTCACCAGACCCTCGGTCCAGTGCTCCACTGTCTCCCTAAAAGCATTTGGGAGGCAGCAGCACTCGCCAGCAGCGCTTCGTCGGCCTTGATCTTCTCCGACAAGGCCACCTCCCGCTCCCTGGCGCCGTCCAGCGTCTGAGTCAAAGTGGCCAACTTCAACTCGAGATCTGCATTGGAATCCTTGGCGGCGCTGAGCTCCTTGCTCCTCTCAGTGAGAAGCCCCTGCAGCTCACCATGAGCGGCAACGTCCTTCTCGCGCTCACGCTTGAGCACGGCAAGCTCCTCGCCGCTCGCCCTGAGATCAGCCTCCAGCTGCGCTGCCTTTGTCTCCAGCTCCTTCTTGGCGGCCTCGGCAGCTGCGGCAGCATCCTTTGCTTCCTTGAGAGCCCCGCCAATTGCTTGCTCGCGCGCAGCAAGCTCCTCCTCGTGGCTGTCAAGGTTGACCTTGCGCTGCGCCAACTCTCCTTCCTGCGCAAATAGATCTTCGGCGACAAGCCGTTGCTTCTCTTCAACTTCAGCCTTCTCGAGGAGGAAGGCTTTCCGCTCCTCGAGAAGTTGCTCCCGCTCCTCCGCCAGGGACCGGAGAGTTCCTGCCTGAGACCCCGGAGCTCCTCCGCGCGCTTCTCAATATCCACTCCTGCCTTCGCGACAAGTGCTTCTCGGGATGCCAGCTTGGCTTGTCGGGCGCGGTAGAGCGACAGCAGCTTCCGCAGCAGCCGCTCCTCCTCAGGCTCGTCGCTGCTGCTGCTTGGCGCGTCGACCAGCGTCAGCCCAGCGGAGGCGAGCACCTCTTCGTCAAAAGTTTCTCCTTCGACCGGCGCCCTGGAGCTCGACGCCCAGGGGAGCTAGATGAAGACGCCATCGCCGGCCTTCAAATAGGCGCCGGGCTGGGGCTCTTCGGAGCCTGGCGCTGCGGCAGCGGCAGAGGGATCGGCGGTCGGTGTGGCGCCTGGCGCTCTTGCGGCCTTGGGACCGTCAATGCGATCGCCGGATTCCTCGCCAGCTTCTGCGGCGGCAGCCTTGGCGGCCTCTTCGCCGGCGGGATCATCAGCACTGGCCTCTTCCTTGGTGGCGGCGGCGTCGTTGTTGTTGCCGCGCGCGTTCTCCTTGCCGGCGGCGTCGGTTTCCATCGGCTCTGTGGCAGGTGGATCTGACGACCGAAGAGGGGAGAAAAGTTAAGCAAACACTCAAAAAGAAAATCAGAAGAAGAAGAACCCAAGGGAAGTTTTCAGGCAAAAGGGTTACCTGTGCTAGGATCTGCATTCGTGGTCTCAACCACCAGAGGATCACTGGCGCTATTCCTTGCCGAAGAACTGCCCCTTGCCGGAGAATTCTCCCTTGTCGGAGAACGCTCCCTTGCCGGGGAATCCTCCCTTGGCGGTGTAGTCGAAGCAGATGGCACTTCGGGAGCGGCCTCCGGGCCCTCCTGGTGAGGCTGCTCTGTCCTACACAAACCAACAATCAGATATTAGCAAGGAATAGCACCCATGAGCGCCTGACAGCAAGAAGTAAACCATATACTTACGCTGGGGGCTGCTTTGAGGAATGGTTGCCGGGTCCGACAAGGTGGTCTCAGACATGTCCTCTGCCGTTGTGGTGGGGTCGTCCTCGATGACGATCACCGGGGCCTTGGCTCTCTTCGCCGCTCTCTGGGCCAGAGTTCTGAAAAGGAACAGGTTCAGAAGCAAATCAGACACAAGACAAGACAGCAAGAATTGAAGAACTACAAGTACAGCAAGGAATCTTACTCTTCTTCTTCCTCGTCGGAGCTGAGCGCGGAGAGATCGAAGTCCGGCTCGCCTCCGGTGCGACGAGGCGGAGGAGTAGGCTCCCTTGTCCGCTTGGCAGGAGCAGTAGCAGTGGACCGGGAAGACCCAGCTCCGGTTGCCGCAGCGGCGTGAGGCGCTCCCGCGGCAACAGTGCTTGCCGCGGTAGAGCGTGTCGCGCGGCTCGGCGGCTGTTGACCCGTCTGCCGCCCCGCTGCGTCCCCGGCCTTGCGGAGACGCCTTCTTGGCGGAGCTGGGGGCTCCGTTTGCGGCAAGCTGCCTGAAGGTTCGGGCCCGACAAGATCTCCCTCGCCGGGCTCGCTCGACTCATCCTCGGGCCCGACAGGCCCTTCCTCGCCGGCAAACTCCTCGCGCTCGGCAAGGCTTGCCGCCTCCGCTGCCTCTGCCTCCTCCACAGTGAATCCAAACTCACCCGCGGCAGCGGCTGCCGCCGCCTCTTCCAGCCTGGTGGCGATGCGCTGCATCTCCGCATCGGTGGTGTCGCGGGTGAGGCTCTTCTGCTCATCGGCGCGGACCGGCACTTCTACTAAGCCATCGAAGAACTCCTGCACGATGGCGTCTGCCGGCTCTTGCCAAGTTGGAACGATTCCGTGAGAGTCGCACAGCGGCATCATTGCACGGATGCGGTCAAGCGAAGAATTGTTGCACAGCGGAACGACATCCCGCGGCAACATGAATGGATGCTGAGGATCGCGCTTGAACAGCTCCAGGAGCATCGCGTCCAGCTCCAGGACAGTGAAGTTAAAGTTGAGGCCCGGGCGCAGCCTCATGATATCCGCCGAGTTCTGGAACTCCCAGGCGGGTCTCCCCCTCTCCTGCAGGGGGGCGATGCGGCGGCGAAGGAAATCTGCGCCAACGGCGCCTACGGTGAGCCCGGCAAGCCTGAGGCGTAGGATCCGGGTGACGGCGATCTTCAGCCTGTCGTCTTCCGGGGCCACGTTGCTCCAATCGTTGCCGCGTACTATTGGGGCTTGGCGCAGGGCAGTGAATGGCTGCGGGTTCTCCTCGACAATCCAGCACCACTCTGCTCTCCATTCCTCCCACTTGCTGCGGAGCTCTCCCTCCAGATAGGCTTCCTTCTTGCCGACTCTCGAGATCCAAGCGATCCCGCCGGCAAGGGGCTCTCCTCTCTCAACCCGAGGCATAAAGAAGTGGCGAAAAAGGGCTACGTTTGGATGGACTCCGACAAAGTTTTCGCACAGATGTGCGAAAACTGCCATGGTCAGAACGGCGTTGGGGGTGAAGTCAAGGAGGCGGAACCCGTAGGTGTTCATGATGTCGCAGAAGAATTCAGAGAAAGGCGGGCAGAGCCCGCAGTAGAAGAACAGCGCGAAGAAGGGATACCCGTTCGGAGCCAGTCTCGAAGCGGTGGCCGGGAGTACCTTCGTGCGCGGATGCGCTCGTGTCTCCGTCGACCAGAAGAGGTAGTAGTACTCCCTCAGCTCCTTTGCGTCAAGCTGAGGGGGGAAGATGGCCGCTCCTTTCGCAGTGCCGCGAGCCGCTGTGCCTCGACCGACTTCATGCCCTTCCCCTTGTCGGCTTTCGGAGCCATGGCGGAGGTGGTGGGGGAGATCGACGGTGTTGGTGGTGCTGGTGGCGATGGGGGGCGGAGCGCTGCTCTCTTTCAGCTTCGGGAAGAAGGGGGGAGTGGCGGAGGTTTGTTAAAATGGAGTAGCAACCGGCGAGGTGGGCGAACTGCCCCTGTTTCCCCTGCTTATAAAGAGGGAGGGGGCGGACGTTTCACCCTTCCGAATAAAGAAACCACCCACGATCTCTCCCACGATGCCGCATTCAATGCGTGCCGTTCGGGGAGAGCGCGGTGGATACGGAGTAAGATACGGCGTGACCCAAGCCGCGCGTGCCCATGCCCCGCTTTGGGCCTGGCCCAACAGCGCTCGGCACCGTGTGTGGCCCAGGCCCGGGGGCTCCTGTCGGTGTACTAGAGTAGGGGTACCCTAGTATCCCGATCTTGTGCACGGGCAGTTGCAGCACCCCGCGGCAAGGCTTGCCGGGCGACCGCCAAGGTCCTCCATGGTTCCCTTGGAGCCATTCAAGAACAAAGTATTCAAGCCAAGGAGACAAGGCCCCGGCAAGAGGAGCTTGCCGGGAAGGCCAACCAAGGCATTTCGAGGAACTTGCCGTGACGCGCCACGCGTCCCGGCAAGACCCGGTGAGCGACAAGCTTCCGGACGTGACAAGACAACAGCCGCGGCAAGGCGCTTGCCGCGGCAGGTTATCACTCTGCACCCGCGCTCCAGCGCATCCACCAACGTGTCGCCCCGGGGCCTTCCCAGGTGCGCGTGGTAGGAGGCTGAGCAGCCAGCAGTGCGAGGTGGCAAGCGACTGACAAGATTACCATCGTGGCGAGTGATGGCGTCCCTGACGGTCCTTTTCTGCACTGTTTGGGCGACACAAACGGGCATTTAATGTCTTTGTCCCCTGCCGTCAGGGTTAGGTAGGATGCACTGTACAGGTAGCTGTACCAACCACCTATTCTTTTCCTTTTTTGCCCTTGTCTACATTGCCACCTGTCGGTGACCCCTTGAGCATATAAAAGGAGGCCCATGCGCAACGTAGAGGGGGGTTCGTTGGGCTCGAAACCAGAAAACACTCACGCTCGGTCTCGTTAGCAGCTTGAGTGTACTGTAGCACTCAGCGCTCCTGAGCAAGAACTCAATACAACCAGACAAGCAGCAGTAGGAGTATTATCTCTCCGGAGAGCTCCGAAGCTGGGTAAACTGCTCGTGTGCTTCGCCTCGATCCGCTCTTCGTGCGATCTCCGCCCCCCCGACGAACCGAAAGGGGCTCGGTCCGCCGGTCCCATAGGTGTTCGTGGATTAGCTTCCCCGACACTGTCACTGGGTAAAGACACCGCAAGATTGAACCCGGAGCTAAGCACTTCTCCCATGGCAAGAAAGATTAATCTAGTAGGCCAAACCAAACTGATAATTCGAAGAGACTTGCAGAGATAACTCAATCATACATAAAAGAATTCAGAGGAGATTCAAATATTTCTCATAGATAAACTTGATCATAAACCCACAATTCATCAGATCCCGACAAACACACCGCAAAAAGAGTTCCATCGAATAGATCTCCACAAGAGAGGGGGAGAACATGGTATTGAGATCCAAAAAGAGAGAAGAAGCCATCTAGCTAATAACTATGGACCCGAAGGTCTGTGGTAAACTACTCACAACTCAACGGAGGGGCTATAGTGTTGATGTAGAAGCCCTCCGTGGTCGATTCCCCCTCCGGCGGAGCACCGGCGAAGGCTCCAAGATGGGATCTCGCGGATACAGAAGGTTACGGTGGTGGAAATTGTTTTTCGTTGGCTCCCTGGATGTTTTCGTGGTACATGCGTATATATAGGAGGAAGAACTAGGTCGGTGGCCGCCCGTGGGGCCCACGAGATAGGGGGCACGCCCTATAGGGGTGGGCGCGCCCTCCTATCTCGTGGCCGCCTCGGCTGCTTCTTGGCTTGCACTCCAAGTCCTCTAGACCACGTTCGTTCCAAAAATCACGCTCGCGAAGGTTTCATTCCGTTTGGACTCCGTTTGATATTCCTTTTCTTCGAAATACTGAAATAGGCAAAAAAACAGCAATACGGGTTGGGCCTCCGGTTTGTAGGTTAGTCCCAGAAATGATATAAATGTGTAAAATAAAGCCCATAAACATCCAAAAGGGGTAATATAATAGCCTGGAACAATCAAAAATTATAGATACATTGGAGACATATCAAGCATCCCCAAGCTTAATTCCTGCTCGTCCTCGAGTAGGTAAATGATAAAAACAAAATTTTTGATGTGGAATGCTACCTAGCATAATTCTGAATGTAATTTTCTTTATTGTGGGATGAATGTTCAGATCCAAATGATTCAAAATAAAAGTTCATATTGACATAAGAAATAGTAATACTTCAAGCATACTAATCAAAGCAATCATGTCTTCTCAAAATAACATGGCTAAAGAAAGTTATCCCTACAAAATCATATTGTCTGGTTGTTGCTCTATCTTCATCACACAAAGTATTTAATCATGCACAACCCAGAAGACACGCCAAGCAATTGTTTCATACTTTAGTAATCTCAAACTTTTTCAATTTTCACGCAATACATGAGCGTGAGTCATGGACATAACACTATATATGGAATAGAATGGTGGTTGTGGAGAAGACAAAAAAGGAGAAGATAGTCTCACATCAACTAGGCGTATCAACGGGCTATTGAGATGCCCATTAATAGTTATCAGTGTGAGTGAGTAGGGATTGCCATGCAACGGATGCACTAGAGCTATAAATGCATGAAAGGTCAACAAAAGAAACTAAGTGGGTGTGCATCCAACTCGCTTGCTCACGAAGACCTAGGGCATTTTGAGGAAGCCCATCATTGGAATATACAAGCCAAGTTCTATAATGAAAAATTCCCACTAGTATATGAAAGTGACAACATAGGAGACTCTCTATCATGAAGATCATGGTGCTACTTTGAAGCACAAGTGTGGTAAAAGGATAGTAGCATTGTCCCTTCTCCCTTTTTCTCTCATTTTTTCCTTTTTTTCTTTTTTTTCTTTTCAATCTTTTTTTCTTTGGCATTTTTTTCTTTTTTCTTTTTGGCCTTTCTTTTTTTTCTCTTTTTTTTTCTTTAGTCCGAAGTCTCATCCCGACTTGTGGGGGAATCATAGTCTTCATCATCCTTTCCTCACTGGGACAATGCTCTAATAATGAAGATCATCACACTTTTATTGATTTACAACTCAAGGCTAGAACAAAATATGACTCTATATGAAAGCCTCCGGTGGTGTACCGGGATATGCAATGAATCAAGAGCGACATGTATGAAAATTTTGAAGGTGGCCTTGCCACAAATACGATATCAACTACATGATCATGCAAAGAGCAATATGACAATGATGAAGCGTGTCATATAAACGGAACGATGGAAAGTTGCATGGCAATATATCTCGGAATGACTATGGAAATGCCATAATAGGTAGGTATGGTGGCTGTTTTGTGGAAGGTATTTGGTGGGTGTATGGTATCGGCGAAAGTTGCGTGGCACAAGAGAGGCTAGCTATGGTGGTAGGGTGAGAGTGCATATAATCCATGGACTCAACATTAGTCAAAAGAACTCATATACTTATTGCAAAAATCTACAAGTCATCAAAAACAAAGTATTACGCGCATGCTCCTAGGGGGATAGATTGGTAGGAAAAGACCATCGCTTGTCCCCGACCGCCACTCATAAGGAAGACAATCAATAAATAAAATTGTGCTCCAACTTCATCAGAAAGCGGTTCACCGTACGTGCATGCTACGGGAATCACAAACTTCAACACAAGCATTCTTTAATTTCATAATCACCCAACTAGCATGACTCTAATATCACTACCTCCATATCTCAAAACAATTATCAAGTATCAAATTGATCATAGCATCCAATTCACTTTCTATGATAGTTTTTATTATACCCAATTTGGATGCCTACCGCCGTGCTGTTCTAAGAGACTCTCAAAAAGATACAAGTGAAGCATGGGAGACTGGCAATTTCTACAAAATTAAGCCACCGCCGTGCTCTAAAAGATATAAGTGAAGCACTAGAGCAAAAACTATCTAGCTCAAAAGATATAAGTGAAGCACATAGAGTATTCTAATAAATTTCAATCAAGTAGGCTTCTCCCAAAAGGTGTGTACAGCAAGGATGATAGTGCTAAACTAAAAAGAAAATACTAATATCATACACGACGCTCCAAGCAAAACACATATCATGTGGTGAATAAAAATATAGCTCCAAGTAAAGTTACCGATAAATGAAGACGAAAGAGGGGATGCCTTCTAGAGGCATCCCCAAGCTAAGGGTTTTGGCTACTCTTGAATATATTGGGGTGACATGGGCAAAGTTTCTGTGATTTAACAAAACTAAATTCGTGCGTGCAAAGTTTCTGTTTTTTAGCAGAATCAAATCAACTATCACCATAGGTTATCCTATAGGTTCTACTTGGCACAAACACTAATTGGAACATAAAAACACATCTAAGCAGAAGGTAGATGCAAAATTTATTACTAAACAGAAACAAAAACAAAAAACACAAATAAAATTGGGTTGCCTCCCAACTAGCGCTATCGTTTAACGCCCCTAGCTAGGCATAAAAGCGAAGATAGATCTAAGTAGTGCCATCTTTGGAACTCAATTCAAAAGTAGCCCGCATGATAGATTCATAAGGTAATTTGAATTTCTTTCTTGGAAAGTGCTCCATGGCTTTTCTTAATGGAAATTGGAATCTAATATTCCCTTCCTTCATATCAATAATCTCACCAATCATTCTAAGGAAAGGTCTACCAAGAATAATAGGGCAAGAAAGATTCCAATCTATATCAAGAATGATAAAATCTACGGGCACCAAATATCTATTTGCAACAATGAGAACATCATTGATCCTTCCCATTGGCTTTTTAATGGTGGAATCCGCAAGGTGCAAATTTAAAGAGCTATCATCAAGATCATGGAAACCTAGAATATCACATAAAGTTTTCGGAATCGTGGAAGCACTAGCACCCAAATCACACAAAGCAAAACACTCATGATCTTTAATTTTAATCTTTATAGTAGGTTCCCAGTCATCATTAAGTTATCTAGGTATAGAAACATTCAAATTAAGTTTTTCATCATAAGATCGCATCAAGGCATCAACGATGGTAAAAGCTTTATTTTGACTATAAGCATGAGGAGAATTAACAACGGATTGCAACAAGGAAATACAACCTTCTAAAGAACAATTATCATAATCAAATTCCTTGAAATACGAGATAGTGGGTTCAATGCTATTTAAAGTCATGACCTCTCCAATCCCACTTTTACCAAATTTAGCATCAAGACCTAAAAATTCCGAATTATTGGGACTCCTAACTAAAGCTGAATCATCTCTAGTCCCATTATTATTAAGATTCATATTGAAAAACAAAGATCTAATAGGAGACACATCAATAACTTTAAGATCTTCATCATTGTTTTCATTGAAACTAGAACAACGCGCCTTTACAAAGCAATCTTTCTTAGCACGCAATCTAGCGGTTCTTTCCTTACACTCATCAATGCAGATTCTCATGGCTTTGAGAGAATCATTGATATCATGCTTAGGAGGAGTAGATCTAAGTTTAAGAGAATCAACATCAAGCGAAAGTCTATCAACATTCCTAGCCAAATCATCAACTTTGAGCAATTTTTCTTCAAGCAAAGCATTAAAATTCTTTTGAGAGATCATAAATTCTTTCACACTAATCTCAAAATCAGAGGGCATCTTATTAAAATTACCATAAGAATTATTGTAGGAATTTCCATAATTATTAGAGGAATTACTATGGAACGGTCTAGGAATAAAGTTTCCTCTATAAGCATTGTTTCCAAAACTATTCCTACCAACAAAATTCACATCCATAGATTCATTATTATTCTCAATCAAAGTAGACAAAGGAATATCATTGGGATCAAGAGGATTATTTTTAGTAGCAATCAACTTCATAAGTTCATCCATCTTTCCACTCAGAACATTAATTTCTTCTATAGCATGCACCTTTTTACTAGTAGATCTTTCGGTGTGCCATTGAGAATAATTAGCCATAATATTATCAAGAAGTTTTGTAGCATATCCTAAAGTGATTTCTATAAACGTGCCTCCTGCGTCCAAATCTAAAAGATTTCTAGAAGCAAAGTTCAATCCGGCATAAAAAATTTGTATGATCATCCATAAATTCAAACCATGAGTAGGGCAATTGCGAATCATCAATTTCATTCTTTCCCAAGATTGGGCAACATGCTCATGATCAAGTTGTTTAAAATTCATAATATCATTCCTAAGAGTGATGATCTTAGCGGGAGGAAAATATTTAGAGATAAAAGCATCTTTGCACTTATTCCAAGAGTCAATACTATTTTTAGGCAAAGACGAAAACCAAATTTTAGCACAATCTCTAACCGAAAACGGAAATAACTTCAATTCAACAATATCATTATCTGTATATTTCTTCTTTTGCATATCACACAAATCAACAAAGTTGTTTAGATGGGTAGCGGCATCTTCACTAGGAAGGCCGGCGAATTGATCTTTCATAACAAGATTCAGCAAAGCATTATTGATTTCACAAGACTCGACATCATTAAGAGGAGCAATGGAGTACTAAGGAAATCATTATTATTGGTATTGGAGAAATCACACAATTTGGTATTATCTTGCGCCATGGCAACAAGTAATTCAACACACAAGCAAACAGAAAAAGTCAAGCGAAAGAGAGATAGGAAGATTGGTAAACAGAGGGCAAATAAAACGGCAAGGGTGAAGTGGGGGAGAGGAAAACGAGATGCAAGTGGCAAATAATGTAAATGCGAGGGAGATGAGTTTGTGATGGGTACTTGGTATGTCTTGACTTGAGCGAAAATCTCCCCGGCAACGGAGCCAGAAATCCTTCTTGCTACGCTTGAGCTTGCGTTGGTTTTCCTTGAAGAGGAAAGGGAGATGCAGCAATAGTAGCGTAAGTATTTCCCTCAGCTTTTGAGAACCAAGGTATCAATCCAGTAGGAGGCTCCTCAAAAGTACCACACACCTACACAAACAAACAAAGAACTCGCAACTAATGCAATAAAGGGGTTGTCAATCCCTTCACGACCACTTGAAATTTCTAATGAGAGACTAGCAATTTCTACAAAATTAAGCCACCGCCGTGCTCTAAAAGATATAAGTGAAGCACTGGAGCAAAAACTATCTAGCTCAAAAGATATAAGTGAAGCACATATAGTATTCTAGTAAATTTCAATCAAGTAGGCTTCTCCCAAAAGGTGTGTAAAGAAAGGATGATTGTGGTAAACTAAAAAGCAAATACTAATATCATACATGATGCTCCAAGCAAAACACATATCATGTGGTGAATAAAAATATAGCTCCAAGTAAAGTTACCGATAAACGAAGACGAAAGAGGGGACGCCTTACGGGGGCATCCCCAAGCTTAGGATTTTGGCTACTCTTATATTGGGGTGCCATGGGAATCCCAAATCTTAGGCTTTTGCCACTCCTTATTCCATAATCCATCAAATCTTTACACAAAACTTGAAAACTTCACAACACAAAACTGAACAGGAAATCTCATAAGCTCCGTTAGTGAAAGAAAACAAAACCACCACATAAGGTATTGTAAGGAACTCATTCTTTATTTATATTGGTGTTAAACCTACTGTATTACAACTTCTCTATGGTTCATACCACTTAATACTAGCCATAGATGCATCAAAATAAGCAAACAACACACTAAAAACAGAATATGTCAAAAACAGAACAGTCTGTAGAAATCTGTAACTAACGTAAACTTCTGGAACTCTAAAACTCCTACCAAAATAGGAAGTCCTGGAAACTTTGTCTATTGATAAGCAGCAAAAAGAATCAACGCAAAATCATGTTTCTGTGATTTAAAATAACTAAATTCGTGAGCGCAAAGTTTCTGTTTTTCAGCAGAATCAAATCAACTATCACCATGGGTTATCCTATAGGTTCTACTTGGCACAAACACTAATTAGAACATAAAAACACATCTAAACAGAAGGTAGATGCAACATTTATTACTAAACAGAAAAAAAAACAAATCAAATTGGGTTGCCTTCCAACTAGCACTATCGTTTAACGCCCCTAGCTAGGCATAAAAGCGAAGTTAGATCTAAGTAGTGCCATCTTTGGCACTCAATTCATAAGTAGCCCGCATGATAGATTCATAAGGTAATTTGACTTTATTTAATGGAAAGTGCTCCATGCCTTTCCTTAATGGAAATTGGAATCTAATATTCCCTTCCTTCATATCAATAATTGCACCAATCGTTCTAAGGAAAGGTCAACCAAGAATAATAGGGCAAGAAAGATTGCAATCAATATCAAGAACGATAAAATCTACGGGCACCAAATTTCTATTTGCAACAATGAGAACATCATTGATCCTTCCCATTGGCTTTTTAATGGTGGAATCCGCAAGGTGTAAATTTAAAGAGCAATCATCAAGATCATGGAAACCTAGAATATCAAATAAAGTTTTCGGAATCGTGGAAGCACCAGCATCTAAATCACACAAAGCAAACACTCATGATCTTTAATTTTAATCTTTATAGTAGGTTCCCACTCATCATTAAGTTTTCTAGTTATAGAAACTTCCAAATTAAGTTTTCCATCATAAGATTGCATCAAGGCATCAACGATATGTTTGGTAAAAACTTTATTTTGACTATAAGCATGAGGAGAATTAACAACGGATTGCAACAAGGAAATACAACCTTCTAAAGAACAATTATCATAGTCAAATTCCTTGAAATCCGAGATAGTGGGTTCAATTCTATTTAAAGTCATGACCTCTCCAATCCCACTTTTACCAAATTTAGCATCAAGACCTAAAAACTAAGAATTATTGGGACGCCTTCTAACTGAAGTTGACTCATCTCCAGTCCCATTATTATTAAGATTCATATTGAAAAACAAAGATCTAATAGGAGACACATCAATAACTTTAATATCTTCATCATTATTTTCATTGAAACTAGAAGAACACGCCTTTACAAAGCAATCTTTCTTAGCACACAATCTAGCGGTTCTTTCCTTGCACTCATCAATGGAAATTCTCATGGCTTTGAGAGACTCATTGATATCATGCTTAGGAGGAGTAGATGTAAGTTTAAGAGAATCAACATCAAGCGAAAGTCTATCAACATTCCTAGCCAAATCATCAACTTTGAGCAATTTTTCTTCAAGCAAAGCATTAAAATTCTTTTGGGAGATCATAAATTCTTTCACACTATTCTCAAAATCAGAGGGCGTCTTATTAGAATTACCATAAGAATATTGTAGGAATTTCCATAATTATTAGAGGAATTACTAGGAAACGGTCTAGGATTAAAGTTTCCTCTATAAGCATTGTTTCCAAAACTATTCCTACCAACAAAATTCACATCCATAGATTCATTATTATTCTTAATCAAAGTAGACATAGGCATATCATTGGGATCAGGAGGATTATTTTTAGTAGCAAACAACTTCATAAGTTCATCCATATTTCCACTCAAAACATTAATTTCTTCTATAGCATGTACCTTTTTACTAGTAGATCTTTTGGTGCGCCATTGAGAATAATTAGCCATAATATTATCAAGAAGTTTTGTAGCATATCCGAAAGTGATTTCCATAAATGTGCCTCCCGCGGACGAATCTAAAAGATTTCTAGAAGCAAAGTTCAATCCGGCATAAAAAATTTGTATGATCATCCATAAATTCAAACCATGAGTAGGGCAATTGCGCATCATCAATTTCATTCTTTCCCAAGATTGGGCAACATGCTCATGATCAAGTTGTTTAAAATTCGTAATATCGTTCCTAAGAGTGATGATCTTAGCGGGAGGAAAATATTTAGAGATAAAAGCATCTTTGCACTTATTCCTAGAGTCAATACTATTTTTAGGCAAAGACGAAAACCAAACTTTAGCACGATCTCTAAGCGAAAATGGAAATAACTTCAATTTAACAATATCATTTTCCGTATCTTTCTTCTTTTGCATATCACACAAATCAACAAAGTTGTTTAGATGGGTAGCGACATCTTCACTAGGAAGGCCGGCGAATTGATCTTTCGTAACAAGATTCAGCAAAGCAGTATTGATTTCACAAGACTCAACATCATTAAGAGGAGCAATTGGAGTACTAAGGGAATCATTATTATTGGTATTGGAGAAATCACACAATTTGGTATTATCTTGCGCCATGGCAACAAGTAATCCAACACACAAGAGAACAGAAAAAGGCAAGCGAAAGAGAGAGAGGAAGATTGGAAAAGAGAGGGCAAATAAAACGGCAAGGGTGAAGTGGGGCAGAGGAAAACGAGAGGCAAATGGCAAATAATGTAAATGCGAGGGAGATGAGTTTGTGATGGGTACTTGGTATGTCTTGACTTGAGCGAAGACCTCCCCGGCAACGGCGCCAGAAATCATTCTTGCTACGTCTTGAGCTTGCGTTGGTTTTCCTTGAAGAGGAAAGGGTGATGCAGCAATAGTAGCGTAAGTATTTCCCTCAGTTTTTGAGAACCAAGGTATCAATCCAGTAGGAGGCTCCTCAAAAGTCCCACGCACCTACACAAACAAACAAAGAACTCGCAACCAACACAATAAAGGGGTTGTCAACCCCTTCACGGCCACTTGCGAAAGTGAGATCTCATAGAGATAGTATGATAAGATAAATATATTTTTGGTATTTTATAATATAGATTGGAAAAGTAAAGATGCAAATAAAAGTAGATTGAAAGCTTATATGATAAAAGATAGACCCGGGGGCCATAGGTTTCACTAGTGGCTTCTCTCAAGATAGCATAAGTATTACGGTGGGTGAACAAATTACTGTTGAGCAACTGATAGAAGAACGAATAATTATGAGATTATCTAGGCATGATCATGTATATAGGCATCACGTCCGTGACAAGTAGACCGACTCCTGCCTGCATCTACTACTATTACTCCATACATCGACCGCTATCCAGCATGCATCTAGAGTATTAAGTTCATAAGAACAGAGTAACACATTAAGAAAGACGACATGATGTAGAGGGATAAACTCATGCAATATGATATAAACCCCATCTTTTTATCCTCGATGGCAACAATAAAATATGTGCCTTGCAACCCCTGCTGTCACTGGGTAAGGACACCACAAGATTGAACCCAAAGCTAAGCACTTCTCCCATGGCAAGAAAGATCAATCTAGTAGGCCAAACCAAACTGATAATTCGAAGAGACTTGCAAAGATAACTCAATCATACATAAATGAATTCAGAGGAGATTCAAATATTTCTCATAGATAAACTTGATCATAAACCCACAATTCATCGGATCGCAACAAGCACACCGCAAAAAGAGTTACATCGAATAGATCTCCACAAGAGAGGGGGAGAACATGGTATTGAGATCCAAAAAGAGAGAAGAAGCCATCTAGCTAATAACTATGGACCCGAAGGTCTGTGGTAAACTACTCAAAACTCATTGGAGGGGCTATGGTGTTGATGTAGAAGCCCTCCATGGTCGATTCCCCCTCCAGCGGAGCACCGACGAAGGCTCCAAGATGGGATATCGCGGATACAGAAGGTTACAGTGGTGGAAATTGTTTTTTGTTGGCTCCCTGGATGTTTTTGGGGTACGTGGGTATATATAGGAGGAACAAGTAGGTCAGTGGCCGCCCAAGGGGCCCACGAGACAGGGGGCACGCCTTGTAGGGGTGGGCACACCCTCCTACCTCGTGGCCGCCTCGGCTGCTTCTTGGCTTGTACTCCAAGTCCTGTGGATCACGTTCGTTCCAGAAATCACGCTCCTGAAGGTTTCATTCTGTTTGGACTTCGTTTGATATTCCTTTTCTTCAAAATACTGAAATAGGCAAAAAAATAGCAATATGGGCTGGGCCTCCAGTTAGTAGGTTAGTCCCAAAAATGATATAAATGTGTAAAATAAAGCCGATAAACATCCAAAAGGGGTAATATAATAGCATGGAACAATCAAAAATTATAGATACGTTGGAGACATATCACCCCCCTCAGATTGGGCTCGGGGGCTCTTCTCTGGAAGGCCTGTGACCTGGCCAACGCCACGAGGGAGGCGTTCGGGCACCATGTGGAGGCGTGCTTCGACGCACACTTCCAAGAGCAAGGCATAGGGAGTGAGGCACCAAGCGTGCAGGAGTTCATCACCAGGGCAATCGAAGATCTACAGGAGGCGCGGGCCATGCGAGGCGAGCTACAGCCTTTGTCACTCTATGCAGCTGCTGCTTAGGATGCGAACCACGAGCTGTGCGTCTGCTTCAACATCCCGGGCCTCAACAGAGCTACTTCTCAGGAGCTCTTCTGGCCATCCAACATAGGACGATGTGGATGCCACCCCCACAGCTACATCTGCATGCCATTCGGCCTGCTGGGCGAGGTTGCCTCGCTCCAGCAATGCATGTGTGGCGTCCTGGCATCTCGTGAAGCCAAGCTCCACGTAGTCCTGATGGAGGAGGAGTCAGAGCCTCCGCCCCCCCCCCCCCCCCCCGAGGATCAGGATCCTGCAGGCTCATGAGGAGCAACTTCTGTGGTGCGCATCTTCAGCTACTTCAACACTTCTACCCCAACGGTGCCAGGTGACTTTTTGATTCGTTCAGTTGAGGGCGCCCCTCGAGCTGCATTATCCTCAAGCTGTGTGGGTCCGCCCTGTAGCATGTATCGTTTTGTGAATTTATTAGAACTAATTTCTCCCTTCACAAGCTGCTTTATGCTATTGCCGGCGTCATATCCATTGCCCTGTTATTCTCGAGGCCGCCAGCGCACTGCTAACCCGCCTTGAGTTCATCCCACAAAGTGGGCTGTCGGCACTGTGCATGTGTATGGGTCCGTCCCTACAGCGCTAAAAAACCTAAGAGACCGAGCTCTGGCTGGCGGCCAGCTCCACACATGTCACCTCACCAGGTCCTTAGTGCCTTCACCTTCTTGTAGAAGGATCGCCGACAGGTCGGCAAGCACCGTCGTATGCTATGTTTCCTCCCTCGAGCTAACCTGCAGGAACCTCAACACCCGACGCGATGGGTCGCGATCACTCCGAGCCTCCTATGCGAGGCCAGCTGTTCCTTTCCTCCACCCAGTTGGCTTGTGCATTAAAGGGGGAGCCTCTGAGCATCATGCCTCAGGCGCCCCTACTGGCCCCCGAGCTCTCACCCCCTGGCCTTGTCCATGACATCGAGACCTGGCATACCAATGGCGGTTGAGCCTCGCTCAGGAGCCGGGACCCGAGGACACAAAGGGCCTAGATGAGGGGAGAGGAAGGGGTCGATGCTATTCTCGCTTAGGGAGTGCCGTAACTATGGAAATGCGGCCAGGCATCACGCGGAGGCTGCCACCGCATTGTGAAGAAAAACATGGATCGCCAAGATAAGTCTCTAGACATGTGCTAAGCATTAATCTCGCGATAGATGTCACGACCCTTGCGACCTCGCTGGGGTAAGGGTGCTTCCCGTTCAGTCCTTCGGGAGCTACTTGTGTGTCAAAGGGGACCTCCCGAGCATCGCGCCTCAGGAGCTCTCACCGAACCTCAGGCCGCTCACCTCCTGGCCTTGACCACGGAATCGCGACCTGGCATACCATCGACAGCTGAAGCCTGCCTGGGGACTAGGTCCTGCCGACACAGAGCACTAAGCTACCACGAGAGTGAAAGGGGGGACCAGGCCGTAGTGGGAGACGCAAGCATAGCGCTGGTTGAGGAGCAACAACTACTAAGCAAAAGCATTACAATTTTTACATGGCCCCACGGGGTTCGTCATGACATGCTGCAGGAACAAAACAAAAGAGGAAGTCCTAAGGAGAGTGCGGCCTCGACGGCTTCACCGGCGACGCCGTTCCCGAGGCCCGAGCGCGGAGGCTCGGCGGTTCGTAGTTGATGTTGTCGCTCGAGTCGTGCTCGGAAGAAGCGCTGCTGCTATCCGAAGAGGCGCTGCCGTCGGAGGAGGAGTCACTGGCAAGGCCAAGGGCAAGTTCACCGCCGGTGGCCCTGTCGCTGCAGCCACCTCCCTTAGGGAAGCACCCCAACCGTCGGCTTTCCTCGTCAAAGATTTTGAAGAAGAGCGTCGACGCCCCATCGTACACGAAGTGGCTGGATTTGCCCCCCTTCGGGCGGAACACGCGAGCAATCACGCCCCAATCTCGGGACATGAAGGCGTCGCCGGCATCCATGACCTCGACCTCTGCTTCTGCGGCCTGGCCGCAACATTCGTCATGCTGCATGCACAACTCGATGGGTCCTCTCAGCAGGATCTCCCTCGCAAAGGGCCTCGGGAGGCAAATCCATGTGTGCAGCAGCGTTGCCGCCTGCACCATGCACTCCCGGGCCGAGCCTTTGGTGTGGGTCCGCAAAGCAGCTAGCCTCACGGCTGCTGCTTGCCCTCCTCCATGGCTTCGCCCCTCGTGGCGCCAGTCATCGTGTGTGGGGCCATGCACACGTGCGTACAAGGGAATCAAAAAGCCCGACGGGGACTGAGGGAGTTCCGGACTAGGGGTTGTCCGGATAGCCGAACTATCATCATCGGCCGGACTCCAGGACTATGAAGATAGAAGATTGAAGACTTCGTCCCGTGTCCGGATGGGACTTTCCTTCGCGTGGAAGGCAAGCTTGGCGATACGGATATGTAGATTTCCTAACATTGTAACCGACTCTGTGTAACCCTAGCCCTCTCCGGTGTCTATATAAACCGGATGGCTTTAGTCCATAGGACGAACAACAATCATTCCATAGGCTAGCTTCTAGGGTTTAGCCTCCTTGATCTCGTGGTAGATCCACTCTTGTAACACACATCATCAATATTAATCAAGCAGGACGTAGGGTTTTACCTCCATCAAGAGGGCCCGAACCTGGGTAAAACATCGTGTCCCTTGCCTCCTGTTACCATCCCCTAGACGCACAGTTCGGGACCCCCTACCCGAGATCCACCGGTTTTGACAACGACATTGGTGCTTTCATTGAGAGTTCCTCTTTGTCGTCACCGATAGGATCGATGGCTTCTTCGACCATCATCAACAACATAGTCCAGGGTGAGACCTTTCTCCCCGGACAGATCTTCGTATTCGGCGGCTTTGCACTGCGGGCTAATTCGCTTGGCCATCTGGAGCAGATCGAAAGCTACGCCCCTGGCCGTTAGGTCAGATTTGGAAGTTTGAACTTCACGGCTGACATCCGCGGGGACTTGATCCTCGATGGAGTCGAGCCACAGCCGAGCGTGCCGCACTGTCACACCGAGCATGATTTAGCTCTGCAGCCGGACAGTACCCTAGAGGCCGCACTCGAACCCGCTCCGATCTTCAATTCGGAGGCGGCTGCGCAGATCGGGGACGGATGGCTAGACAACGCCTCGGGGGCTGCAACCTCTACGGCGATAGAGCCGAACACTGATCTTGTCCCTCATAAAGCTCGTGACTCTGAGGCGCCGGACTCCTTGCCGGACTTCGAACCTCCCGCGCCCCCTCCGATCGAATCCAATTGGGCGCCGATCATGGAATTCACCGCAGCGGACATCTTTCAACTCTCACCTTTTGGCGACATCTTGAGTTCGCTAAAGTATCTCTCGTTATCAGGAGAGCCCTGGCCGGACTACGGTCAGGACGGTTGGGATGCGGACGACGAAGAAATTCAAAGCCCACCCACCACCCACTTGGTAGCCGCTGTCGACGATCTAACCGACATGCTAAACTATGACTCCGAAGACATCGACGGTATGGACGACGATGCCGGAGACGACCAAGAACCAGTGCCTACCGGGCACGAGAAAGCCACCCCAACTCATGACGTATACATGGTGAAACGATAATGAGGAAAAACGGGACGTGGCGAAGGATAACTCCCCCAACAAACAACCAAAGCGGTGACGCAGGCGCCGCCCGAAGACCGGCATCGATAAAAACGGCACCCATACGGACCCGACCCTAGGGCAGGGCGAGGCAGTGGACGACGCACATATCAACAAGCAGCCAGCCGGACATAAACTGGACAAGCAACCCATCCCCGGCGAAGATGATCTCACATCACCAGAACATATGAATCTTCATAAAAGGCTCGTCGCCACTGCAAGAAGTTTGAAGAAGCAAAAGCGGAAGCTCAAAACAGCAGAGGACGCACTCAGAATGATATGGAGCAAAGTACTCAACAACGCAGATAAACATGGTGCTAGTCACCAGACAAAGAGCTACCCGAAGCGCAAGCTGTTGCCCGAATTTGACGAGGAGGCCTTAGAGCCCCCGCAGTCAAAAAAGAAAGAAGCCGCCTGGCCGGATAGACGACCAGATGACAGGCCAAGAGCAACAAGGGGCGCCGCACACAAGCCGGCACACGATCAGCATAAAGATCCTCGGAAAAAGGACGACCCAGTCAGGTCTATTTATGGGCCAAAAAAGAAGACTCCAGGAAGGAACATAACCCGCCAAGCATTTGAAGACAACGGCACACCCAAATACAGGGGCGCCGCACACCCACTATGTTTCACCAACGAGGTACTGGATCATGGATTTCCAGCGGGATTCAAACCCGTAAACATAGAAGCATACGACGGAACAACAGACCCCGGAGTCTGGATTGAGGATTACATCCTACACATACATATGTCCAGAGGAGACGATCTCCATGCATAAAATACCTACCCCTCAAGCTCAAAGGGCCAGCTCGGCATTGGCTTAAAAGCCTCCCAGAAAATACCATTGGAAGTTGGGAAGAGCTTGAGGATGCGTTTCGAGCAAATTTTCAGGGGACCTATGTCCGTCCTCCGGATGCAGACGATTTAAGTCACATAACTCAACAGCCCGGAGAGTCAGCACGCAAATTCTGGAACAGGTTCCTCACTAAAAAGAACCAAATAGTCGACTGTCCGGACGCTGAAGCCTTAGCAGCCTTTAAACACAACGTCCGAGACGAATGGCTGGCCAGACACCTCGGCCAGGAAAAACCAAGAACAATGGCCGCACTAACAAGCCTCATGACCCGCTTTTGCGCGGGGGAAGACAGCTGGCTGGCTAGGTGCCGCACCAGCGACCCGAGTACATCCGAAGTTAGGGATGGAAATGGGAAATCACGACGCAGAAAAGATCAGCGCCGGAATAAGGAAAAAGGCCCGAATAGTACGGCGGTCAACGCCGGATTCAAAAGCTCTCGGCCGAACAACAAAACACTGCCCCTCAAGGACAACAGTGACGAGCTATCCAACCTAAATAAGATTCTGGATAGACTATGTCAAATACATGGTACCCCCGGGAAGCCTGCAAACCATACCCACAGAGATTGTTGGGTCTTCAAACAGTCTGGCCGACTTAATGCCGAACACAAGGGGCTCGACACACCAAGCGAAAGTGACGAAACCCAAAAGCAGCACTCCGGAAAACAGAAGACTTTCCCACTAGAAGTAAAAACAGTGAACTCACTTCATGTGATAACACGAAAAGACAGCGCGACACCTGCAATACCAGGACACCGGCCGCAGAATTGGGATAGACCATACCAAAATTCGCCATAGCAGCACTTCCTTTAAAGGAGTGACGCCAGGCCTTTAAGCCAATTATACAGGCTCTGTACCACTAGAGGTTGTGTTCGGTTCATCCGACAACCTCCATCGTGAAAAGCTCACTATCCATCGCCCCATTCAAACAGTAGCCCTTAAGCACTACTGGGGCGCGCAGCTTTCGCCAGCCCTAACGCAATATCACATTATGCATTTTTTACGCTTAAAAATGCCCGGTCAACGTGGCAACTCCGAGTGTTCCTCGACCACGGAGAACATGAGACTGCCTCGACAGCCACACACTAATCAGACCTCGCGGGTCAAAGCCCCTAAAAACAGGTCATTCAGACCTCGGACATGGTTAGGCGAGTCCGGCAAGGGGCTTCCCAGCCGCATATCCCCTTTATAAGGGGCTGCGTGTATAAATGATGAGAGCCAATAAAGCTCAATTTTCTTCCTTTTATTCTATTTTTATACGACCTCTGCATGATATTTCTTGGAAACTAAGTCCTTCTCTTTTACAGATGAAGCACGTGCTACACCCGTCCAGGATACAGCACAACGGAGACATAGGCGCAGATGTGCAGCAGGGACCTGTTGCAAGGATTCTTTTCAGATTAAGACCCTGCGTCAACCTTTCTTACTGTCTCTTGTTGATACACATCCCCCGGTTTCAAACCATAACCGAGGAGGAGGCTGGCGTTTTGGCATCGGCCGCGTCAGAAGTTCCCGCCTGAACCTGGACACTAGGGGCTTAGGGCATCGTTCTGCCCGGTATCATAAAGACCGAACACCTCAGGGAGTGTTCGGCGTCTCGAGTTAGGCCTTATATGCATCAGCTCCGAATCATGTCTTTGGTCAAATGTTGGGTTTGCCCGGCTCCTGTGTTTTGCTGCCTTACGTTCCGTATCATCGGCTAACGCGGCACCAGGAGAACTACTGCGATTGTGCCCCGGTTCGGCCGGGCGAGCACCTCAGTAGAGAAAGCCGAAAACTGACTGTCATGATATAGCGAGAGACTGGTCAACCACTCGATCGACCACTGGAATGTTTAGAATTCCTCCGCTTTGACGAAGGACCGCTTCCCGGTCAGGCACATACGCGCCCCGAAGTTCGGAGAGGAGCGGTGCCGCTAGGGGCTATATAGTAGCCCCACATTCGAGCTCCTATGGCTAAGTGAAAGTAATAAAGCATTATAGTCCGGTTGCCTAGTTTGCTACGCTATCACCTCCCTACAAGGACCAAGACGTTGGATTAAGTGTGAAAAAGCGCTTTTCTTTTTGCAAACACCCCCGCACCATGTGCGTGGGGGCTGAAGCCGAAGACTGCAACTTTCAGGTTATTCATACATATACGGCCGCACAGGAGATAGTTCAATACTTGAACACACAAGTATAAAAAGTTATTGCATTATAAACATGATCTCAGAAATCATACATGTCATTCAAACATAACATCTTTCGAGCACTGTGACTCTATTATACGAGCGCCCTGCAGGACTTCCTCAAAATAGTGCTCGGTGGGGAATCGGCTTTTGTCCGAACCCCGGGATGCAACAGCGGTGGCATCCATCTCCGCCCAGTATGTCTTACCACGGGCGAGAGCCATCCGTGCACCTTCTATGCATGCCGACCGCTTCATCGCCCCAATACGCGGCACCGCCCCAAGGAATTGCTGCAACAAGCCAAAATAACTCTTCGGCTTGGGCCTTTTCGGCCACAGATGAGCAACCACATCCGTCATGGCAAGTCCGGACAATCTATTCAGCTCAGCCCACTCAACAAGCCGATCACTCAACGGAAGTGGACGCTCCGGACTATGGAATTGAGACCAGAAAAGCTCTTCCATTTCGTGATCCTCCTGGCTTCGAAAGTGCACGACGGCGTCCGCCGCACTCGCCGCCAAGTCCAGATAAGGATCCTCCGCACCGTACAACCGGCCCAGCTGAGCATACTTCGGATCCGTGAACTTCCTACGCAGCATAAAGGGCTTTCCAGCCACAATGTCTCCAACCTGACGCAGTTCCTCCTTCATAGCCCGCATCGCACTACGGGCATCCTTGGCTTCGGCGTCGGCCTTCTTCAGGTCCTCTTGCTCCGCTCGGCGTTCTCCTTCAAGAACCTCTAGGCGGTCGGTAGCAACTTTTAATTTCGTGGCCATTCCGGCCACCTCCTCCCTGCTTCGGCAGTGAGCAGCCTTCTCGGCTTCTAGCTCTTCCGCTGCCTTCGAGGCAGCCGCCTCGCTTTTTCTGGCTTGCTCCTTGGCCCGAGCAAGTTCTGCTCGAAGGTCTTCCACAGCAGCAGCACCATCTGCATCAAGCATACAAATTGTAAGGAATGGGCGTCAGCTCCCTTACTAGGCGACCGCGAGCAACCACATACCTTGTGACTCATCAAGTCGTTTATTAACCAGCGAGATGTCCGCATCCGCAACGTCGAGTTGCCTCTTCTGTTTGGCAACTCCATCAGTCCGGCTGGCCACCGAACGTTCCGCCACCTGCATAGGAAAGGCGGCAATCTATAACTGAGATTATGATCCTGGGCACGCTGCCGCCTTCGATAGCATACCAAGTCTCAGGGGCTACTATCTATACAGGGCGCACTTCATGTGCAAAACTGTCAAAAGGTATGTCATTTTTTGCGTACCTCAAATCCCATCAGCAAACTTCCGACGGCCTCACATAACCCGCTTTCGGCGGACGAGATCCTCTCAATCACCATACCCATTAATGTGCGGTGATCTTCTGAGATGGACGCCCTCTTAAGCAAATCTTGCAGCTCCACCGGCCGTACTCCAATGGGTGCCCAACTCTCTGGCCCCGCAGGACTCGGGGAGACCCTCCACGACGACACCTCAGGGTCGTCCGCCCCGCACGATGGGGCGGTAGATGGAGGCGTTTCACTCTCCATCATCTCCGGACGAAGGTCTCCCAAAGATGAGCTGTGCTGAGATGGGCTGAGATCCGAACTACAAGGTGAAAACTTCGGTTACCCTTAGAAATTAAACAGGGATGTCCACTATTACAAAATCCCCCCTTTTTACTTACGACTCACTAGAGGGCTGATTCCTCCGAGGAGACAGTTTGGCCGGGGCTCTTCCCGACACGAGACCTTCCGGTACAGATTTCTTTCCCCGCTTTGAGGCCTTGGCCTCCGGGTCTTCGGAAGCGGTCCTCTTCTCTCCCTGGAAGGAGGGACTCTCGATTCCTCCCTTACTGAAAGCCTCCGTGGCTGAGGAGGTAGATCCCTGTGTCCTCCTTCGCCCTCCTCCGAAGGTGCAACCTCTAACATCTTGATTAACACGGGATCCTGCGTGGTCTCAGGGAGGGGGGCCGGACATCGTATCAGTTTTGCTTGCGCTATCCACTCCTGTCCAAGGGATAGCTGGTTAAAAGGCAAACCCACATTAAATGAATGGATGATGTGTCCGGACACAAGGCTACTTACTTGAGTATCCGGGCGATTGCAGCTTAGGCCAGCATCCTCGGTCAATTCCGGACGCATCTCTTGCGATCCGAAGAACAGTTTGTACATCTCCGCGGGTGTCAAACCCATGAAGTGTTGAAGAGCTCGTGGCCCCTCCGGATTAAATTCCCACAAGCGGAGGGGGCGACGTTTGCAGGGCAGCAGGCGCCGGATCAACATAACCTGTACCACTACGGCCAGATTGATCTCCCTTTCTTGGAGGCCTCGAATCCGGCCCTGCAACAAGGGAACGTCCTTGGACGGCCCCCAGTCACGCCCCTTGTTGACCCATGACGTCAGCCGCTGTGGAGGGCCCGAGCGGAAGACGGGCGGCAGCCTCTGCCTGCTGCCCCTGGGAGCGGTGATATAGAACCACTCCTGTTGCCACAAGCCGAGCTCCTCCTGAAAAGAGCCCTCGGGCCATGGAGCATCGGCCCTCTTGCTTATAACCGCCCCTCCGCACTCTGCCTGACGCCCCTCAATCACCTTCGGCTCCACATTGAAGGTTTTGAGCCACAAGCCGAAGTGGGGGGTAGTGCGGAGGAAGGCTTCGCAGACAACGATGAATGATGAGATGTGGAGGATAGACTCCAGAGCCAAGTCATGGAATTCCAGCCCATAGTAAAACATGAGCCCCCTCACGAAGGGATCCGTCGGGAAGCCTAAACCCCGACGGAGGTGAGACACGAACACGACGCTCTCGCCACGCTCGGGAGTAGGAATAACTTGCCCTCGGGCAGGCAGCCTATGCGAAATCTCGTAGGTTAAGTACCTGGCGTCCCTTAGCTTTAGCACGTCCTCTTCCGTGACGGAGGACGGCATCCACCGGCCTCGTAGGTCGGGGCCGGACATTGTCGAAGATCGAAGGTAGCGAATATGGAGCCTTGGGTGTTGGAACTCGGGGCGAGGGGCGGATTCGATAGAGGATTGAAGGAAAAGAATGGGCCTTGGTCTCATTATAAAGAGGGAGAATACCAAGAGCCGTCCCCGTGACCGTTTGGAACCCGCCTTCGATGGAGGGGGCGTGGTAACGGGCGCGGTTGGGTTATCCACGTCCATATTGATGGGAATCCCGGAATAAGGGGAACACGATCTCTGCTTCGACAAGACGTGCCAAGGAAACCACCTCGCTAAGTGCGCTGAGGTGATACAATAAAAACAATTCGAGTAAAGGCTTGGTAATGGTGTGACGTCACGCCACAAAATACGTCAACAGATTGAACTTGTGTAAAATTATTCTCTCTACGGTGGTACGTGGAATTTATTTTTGCAGAGCCGGACACTATCCTGATGTTCACAATCTTCTATAAATTATTCGGAGGAAGAACCCACCTTGCAATGCCGAAGACAACATGCGCGCCGGACTCGTCATCATTGAAGCCTGGTTCAGGGGCTACTGAGGGAGTTCCGGACTAGGGGGTGTCCGGATAGCTGAACTATCATCATCGGCCGGACTCCAGGACTATGAAGATAGAAGATTGAGGACTTCGTCCTGTGTCCGGATGGGACTTTCCTTCGCGTGGAAGGCAAGCTTGGCGATATGGATATGTAGATTTCCTACCATTGTAACCGACTCTGTGTAACCCTAGCCCTCTCCGGTGTCTATATAAACCGGATGGCTTTAGTCCATAGGACGAACAATAATCATACCATAGGCTAGCTTCTAGAGTTTAGCCTCCTTGATCTCGTGGTAGATCCACTCTTGTAACACACATCATCAATATTAATCAAGCAGGACGTAGGGTTTTACCTCCATCAAGAGGGCCTGAACCTGGGTAAAACATCGTGTCCCTTGCCTCCTGTTACCATCCGCCTAGACGCACAGTTCGGGACCCCCTACCCGAGATCCGCCGGTTTTGACACCGACAGGGACCGTTCATGCCAAGGCCGCGTCATCATGACCTCGTCGGCACTAACCTAGGAGTGATCGTGCCTGTTCTTCGGCAGGAGCAACACGAGTTCCACCTCGGGGGCCTCCCCTTTCTCTGCTGCGGAGAACCTCCTGATTGGCTCCATGGACGCGCTAGCAAGACAGTGAAGCAAGGAGAAGAAGGAACAAGGAACAAGAAGACGAAGATGAGCAGGGGACCCCACCCGTCCCCCATTTATAGCCAGGAGAAGGTAAATTGTCGGCCTCCGACGATCCCCAGTAATGATGATTTTCTCTGCATGCAGCAGGCAGTTGTCAATTCGAATGGTTGCCGAGGCGACGTGGGGAAGCGAAGATGCCCACGTACAATCAAGCACTATGCATCGACTCGGTCCGCAGGCGATTGGGGACCGGGGGCGTCTATCGGCGTTCTCACAATAGGGTACCCAGACCTGCCTGCATGCGGCCCATGGCGTGGCTCCATCGATGCCCTGGTACAACCCATCTTCAACCACAAGAAGACAAGACCCTCGCAAGGGGCCAAGCCTCGCAAGGTGGGCGACATCAAGACCTCCCGAGGGAGCAGCCTCCTCAGGTGGCCTCCTGATGGAGCGGAGATTTCTATGCAAGACCTAGCCTCACGAGGCTGAAATGACATCAGCCATGATGACCAAGGCCAGGCGCGTGTCAGTGGCGCAGAGTGACAAGTTTCCTCTTTGGTGCAAAGGAGGCAAGTCCAGGTGTGGAGTCGCAAGGAATCAACCAAAGGTTGCCACTTGCGTGCAACGAGACCAGGACCGCCAGAACAGCGGGATGGATGTCATCGCCGAGCCCACCACGATGTCACGATCATAGGCTTTGCAGGCGAAGACCACCTTTCATCAGGATCAGATGTACTTCTTGTTTCCTTTCAAATTTGGCCGTTGTGGGATCCCTTCCCGCCTAAATTTTGGAGGAAGAGGACCAAGGACACTATAAGTATAGCCTACCCACCACCGTAGAATGCATCGGGTGATCAGCTCACCAAACCACCAAGAGTTCATTACAAGAACAAGCCTCCTGAGGCTGTTCTTCGACTTGTACTAGTTCATCCTCAGCCCCCGCGAGGCTAGTCCACCACAGATCAGGAGTAGGTGTTTACACCGCAAGGTGGCCCAAACCTGGGTAAACTATCGTGTCTTTCTCCTTCCTGTTCATCAAGATATGCCGTGAGAGCAGCAGATCGAATGGCTTGAGAGGTTGAGTTCTTCGCACATGCCCCTGAGTTCGAACCTTTGTTGGGTCTGCGGAGCCCGGAATCCGACAGCGGTGGACGCCAGCGAGGCCTAGGAATGGAATGACCTGGAGCTGGCAAAGACATAGTAGTGGATGCCCACAGTGAGGGGAGTATGATGGTTGACTGGTTCGGTTGTGGCGTGAGGCTGATGTTGCCGGTGAATAACAGGAGGTGCGGGTGGGTAGAGGGATGGCCAGGCGAGCGGGGGAGTAGGATGGGCCAGTGAAGCCTGTGCGGCATCACAACTGGCCATGGGAGGAGGGAGCAGGCAGTCCCGTAGGCGCTGGCTTAGGCTACTGGAGCAGGAAGATAAGAGATTAAAGAAGCACATCGAAGTTGGATGGACATCCAACAGTCATCGCTACTAGATTCGTGTGTTGACTATAACTTGATAAATCCTTGCGTAAACAAGTCAGCCTCAAAATCTATGGCGTGTCCATTTGCTATTATTTTTCTAATTTACAGCCCATTTGCTAATTCATATGGAATTTATTGCAGCCCATTTTGCTGCCCATTTTCTGGTTAGTACCAGGCTTAAAAATTTATACAAAATATGCAAAATTTTAAAAGTTCCCATATTTTTGCCAAGGTACGAATTATTTTTAATCCCAAAATGAGGAGGCATATTAAAACTTATTTAAAAATAAGTTAATACTATGTTATGTTAAAATCTAATGAAATATAAAATATGAGTGAAGAACTAAAACAAAAAATGAAACTAATTGCCCATTTGCTATATATATTTTTTGGAATTTGCAGCCCATTTCATATTACTTTTAAGATTTATTGTCCATATTCTGGTCAGGCCGGAATACATCCGTCATCATCGGAGGAAACAAATAGGCCTAGGTTGGGTATTCTTCAAAAAGAAATAGTGGGCTACCTGTTTCCCAAAGAAAAAACTGTTGGCCTAGTCATGTTGTTAGACGGGCCATACGGACCGCACAACCCAGTTTATACCCTGCTTCGTCTGAACAACGGAAAAAACTACTAGAGCTGCTGGATCCCAGGTGTCAGCCGTTCCTTGTGCAATTCTGTCATTAATTGACTATACATTGACAATGATGCGGGTCTCAGATATCAGCAGGGTGGATTAGAGTAAAAAAAATCAAGGGGTGCATCTTAGTAGTAAAGAGGCACTTGCTTGCATTCGGGAGTGGACCTGGTGGGTCCGTACAGTCATACTCACAATTACAGTACTATCCCGATTCACTATATTGACAAGGCCGGGCAGTCGCGCCGCTGTGAACGCACAAGGCGGAGGACAACAACGAGGCCTCGTAGATGAATGAATAGGAGATGGGGAAGATGCGGCAGTGTAGCCATAGGCATAGGGGAGTACGAGGGTTCACTAGTTCTGGTGTGGGGTGGACTGTCGTTGCCGCAGAAGAATAGGATGTGGGGGGAGTAGAGGGATGGCTTGGCCAGCATTTCAGGGTAGGATAGGGCGGCGATGCATGCACGACAGTGCTACCAGCCGTAGAAGGCGGGAACAGGTGCTCCAGCCGGCGCAGGTTTGGTTTTGGTGGCTGGACCAGTCAGACCCAAAAACTCATTATGCTGGATTATAAGAATTAATTTTATATGGATACAACTTATTGTAAAATGTTGGGGAGCACCTTTTTTTGCTTGTGTTTTTTTTGAGACAATTTTCTTCTTGAGCTGTGAAGCCGAGCACATTCAGAATCCCTGGGTTAAAGTGGTGTGGCCAATGTGTTGGACCGAGTTGGGCATTATTATCCGAAAATATTTATTGGACGAAAATATTTATTACAACTTGCCGCTACAGGAAACCCGACTACTCAAAAAACTTGTGGTACTTGGGATTCGAATGAGATACCTGGGCAGCACAATCCCTAAAACAAACAATTGCTATAGAAAAAATCTGATATTTATTACAACTTACTGCTAAAAATTATTTGATATTGACCACATTAACTAAAATTTGCATGGGCTTCAACCTACTGGGGACCTGATAACAGTCTGTTGGTTGCAGGAATAAAATGGTGGGAGAAAAAAGACTGGTCGCTATGTTTGTCTAAGATTAATATTGGCTGAATGTAACGACACTATCATAGGAAATAATATCCTCTTGTTGAAATTTGACTTTTCAAATCATAGATTTGAAGAACCTATGCATGAGCATTTACCTTTATTTATTTGTTTATGTTTAGGGTACCATGAGCATGTACCTGGCCGGATTCATGTGAGAGCCTCCCTTCCAGTTAATTATGGGCTCCTCTATTGGGCCTTAATCATTGGGCTGCATGTGATCAACAAGTGGAATATGTGTTCCGTACCAAAAAATTGTATGCACTACGTACGGGGCACTAAATGATTAGACCATGCAAGGACTTCCAAAACATTGTGTTTATCGTTCTAACAACACATTTATTCAACCAACAGACAAAATATATTACTAATTGTACACTGAAAATAGCAGCAACAACAACGAGGCCTGGGGGTGCAACAGAAGCAGTAAGCAGGCCAGAAGTGTGAAGACACAACTCTCTCTTCCAAACCAAACATCAACAATAATACAAAAAGGCTACCAAAAAAGAACAAGTGTATTCATAAAACTAAATAAAGATCCTACTACACCAAGTGTACGCATCTAACTAACTGGCTCAGTTAGATGTTACTATTTATTAAGATGTGAAGATTGACTGACGACTTGAACCTGATGGGTGCCTGACGGGGGAAACTCCTGCCAGCAGGTCGAAGTATGGTACTTGCGACCCTGTCTCCTACTTTGGGCTGCAGAGCATGGCAGCACATATCAGGGTATGGTGCATGGAGAAACGCATGCTATGCTATGTACACATGGTTTTTCCTGATAAATGAAACTGTACTGCCATCGTGATCCTCGCCATTGGTTATCTCCTGGTTAATCAGAAAATTCAGTCTGAGAAACGTAAAGCATGTATCGAGGCTACTTACCGGCCTTCAGTCAAAAATTCCTGGTGGCCCAGAGAAGCTGGGATCCTGCTCAAAGACCATGTAGTGCCTATGATTATATTTTGTGAAACAACATGACCAATACGTGCGAACGATCATCAATCTTTCGCCATCGTCTAATTGAGCCAGGAACCACTTGCAACTGCCATGCCGCTTTTCTTTGAAAGGTTCCGGGATTTGGATGGGTAGGGATACCAGGAGGCCGACAACATCATATCAAGTTGGAGTCAAATAAAAAAGGGCACGTACTGTAGTCAAACTTAAGAACATCATGTTATGAGCATGGATTTTTTAGTAAATGTTGATAATAATATAAGCAAGCCATCATGACATCATAGGAAGGTAACATACTACTGTAACAGCCCTTCATAGCTATGACTGGTGTAGGCCAGCAATACGTCCAACCATAGAAGGAGTCCACAGCGTAAATGAAGCCCTTGTGTTCAATGGCATCAGAATCATGGAGGATGTATGATCCTGCGATGGACGTGTAGATTTATCCACTTACCTCAGTGACCTATCAGATAGGCGTGATATGTCTCCAATGTATCTATAACTTTTGATTATTCCATGCTGTTATAGTATCATTCTTGGATGTTTTACAATCATTTTATAGTCATTTTATATCATTTTTATAATATCCCAATTTTCAATTTGGATGTTATACATAGAACATCATATGCATATCATATTTATTCTTGCATTTGGTTGAGATCCCAGAAATCTTAAACAACTCAAGGACCCAAGGAGAGAGTTGGAGGTTTCACAAAATTCATATTTGAATTTATTTCAAATTTGAAGAAAGGATCAATTTGATTTTATTATTTTTCTCTCCAATTATTTCCAATAGTAATAATATATGAGAGAAGATAATATGACTTCTTCAACCCAAGCGAAATATTGGAGAAAGAATTTTAAAATAAAATTATGATTTTATTGGTATTTTATTCGCTATTTTAGTTGAATTAGAAAAATATTGCATTTTTCAAAATTGCATCTTAGTCCAGAAAAATGTTCATCTTGTCCTAAATATTAGGTTGGGACTGCGAAAATTGTTTGTGAAATTTTTAGATTTTTTTATATTTTATTAGGATTTTTCTTTCGGACGAAACTTGTTTTAAAATAAAACTTCTCGCCCGACTGGGCCGAAGGGCCAGCCGAGCAGGCCGGCCCGCAGCCGCGCCGCCCTCCTCCTTCGACTCGGGACCGGAGTCCCAAGTGTGCCCGCCGCCACTGCCGTATCTGGCCTGGACATGGGCACCACCACCCCCTCCCGCAAGCCACCGCCGCCTCTTCCCCCCTTTAAACAGAGACCCTGGGGCCCCTTGGACCCCGAGCCAACCGCTGCTGCCAGCTGCCGCCTCACGCTGCCCCGCACCGCACCCCGCGATGTGCCGCTGCCGCCGCCGATGCCGCCACCCCGTAGCACCATGCCGCCGTCCGCTAGAGCCGTCGCCTCGCCGTCTCGCCGGAAACTGCCGGCGACCCCGCCGGTTTTCACCGATTTTTAGGTAAAAACCTAGATCGTTTTTTTAGGGTTTTGTCGATTTATTTCGGTCCTTCGATTTTAGATCGGTTTTTTTGGGGTTCGTTAATTAGTGAACGTTCTTTGATTCGTTCGTTTTAACAAACAGTATTCATTAGCTTTGTTCTGTTAGCGAACGTTCGCGCCATAGTATTTTTCTTTTTAGTTTATTTTCGGCCAGGGGCAGAACTAATGCATATTTGAGGGGCAGAACTAATGAATAGTTTTATTGTGATTTAGCCCCTGATCTTAAAACTAGCGTACCTTTTTATTCGTTTATCCAAATTAGAGGAAACTAGCCCCTAAATCTTCATATCGTTCTGTTCTTTCCAGTTAACCAACTTAAACATGATTTTGGTACTGTAAAATTTGAGTTTAGTCTAGATTAGTAAACAATCTTGTTTCGTTCGTATTTTGAGTTTCGCTGCTCCGTTTGAGTTGAATCTTTTTGCAAATCATAGTTAATCACATGTACCTACTGTTAAAATCTAATCCACATGATAATAATGCTGTTAGTTTTGACTTTTGTTAGTTTAAGTCATTTGCTTGTTTCGTGTTCGATTTGGATCTTTTCTTGGTTTTTCTCGTGTTTTGTTTGAGTGATTGCTTATGTATGCAATTGTTTGTATACGCTAGATTACTCGAAGTGCGAAGCTTGTTACTACGAATCTCTGGAGTTTGCGGATCGTCAGCAAGGCAAGTTACACTTTGATCATACTCTTTTATGCTCAGTTTTTACTATGCATTAGTTCTGCCCCTGAAATATTTGCATGAGTAGGATTGGGAACTTGTGGTTTTGGTTGTAGTGCTTGAGGTAGGAACCTAATACCTTTTGATCACCCCGGGGATATACGTTATGCTTATTATTCCTTAGCCATGCTCGTAGATGGGGATTGGATCGTGATTCACACATGGAAGTTGAGAGTTATTAAATCATGGATAACATTAAGGTGGCAACTTTAATATACATCTGGGTGGATTGGTTGAGGCACCTAGGGAACCCAGTGTTGCCTATTTTTGGGAAATCCCGGAGTACCCGTGTGATTTTTCCTATGGAATGCCACCGAGGCTCAAAGGGATCATAAGATTATTCATGCTAGAAACTTCTGTGTGCAGCCACAAGCCATTATGGGCTCTGGCATAGTTGAGTAAGTTGCATGAGCTCTTGAAGAGGTGGACTAGCAGATGTAGGGAAAGTAGATGTACCGGTCCGCCTGGAGTAGAGAGTTAATGCTTCAGAAAGACTATGTCTCGATCATCCGATCGTGGATGAGGTCGAGTCTTGTGGGGAAAAGTGCACAAACCTCTACAGAGTGTATAAACTAATCATGGTTAGCCGTGTCCCCGGTTATGGACATTTTGAGTATCTAGTACTTGAATCTATTGATGTGATCTCAACACGTTACTTTAATTAATTTGATTTCGGTTAATGATGCTACTTTTAATTGGGATTTGAGTTGGGGTTACCTTCTCAAATATTGGGCAACATGGGGGTAGTTAAATAAATTTATTCCTTTGTTGTAGGAAAAAAATTAGCTTTATGCAAAAATCATAAACTTACAGCCTCCACCAGCCAAATATTACATGTAGATATAGTTCTTGCATTTTATTGCTTTACAGTGTAACTCTGCCAGCATATTCAATCTGCTGACCTACATGGCTGCAACGTCTCATGTTGCAGACTACTCAGACGACGAATAAGGTGCGACAGGTCATTGTTTTGCACTCAACTATGCCGTTGGAGTTGATGGACTCATTTACCTTTGAAGCTTCCGCGGTTATCTAGTTTAGATGGCCTTCAGCCATGATATTTTTGTGTAATCATACTCTTTATGAGGACTCGATGTAATAAGTGTGTGATTGAAGAGTACTTTGCGTGTCAGCATTACCAATCCAGGGATGACACTAATGCACAGAGACTTAACCATTTGAGGTCTGGTCGCTACAATTTTTGGTACTAACCTATTGACATAGTGCCCAGTGCCAGTTGTTGTTTTCTGCATGTTTTTTACATCGCATGAAATCAATATCAAATGGAGTCCAAATGCAGCGAAACTCCTTGAGGATATTTTTGGGCCATAAGACATCCACTGGGCCAAGGAAGCACCTAGGGGGTGGCTCGAGGGGAGCAGCACCCACTAGGGCGCGCTAGGAGGGCCAGGCGCGCCCTGGTGGGTTATGCCCACCTCGCGTGCCCCCTAAACCGCCTCTTTGCTCTATAAATACCCCAATATTCTAGAAACCCTAGGGGAGTCGATGAAAATCAATTCCAGCTGCCGAAGAGTCCAGAACCACCAGATCCAATCTAGACACCGTCATGGAGGGGCTCACCACTTCCATTGGTGCCTCTCCGATGATGCGTGAGTAGTTCTTTGTAGACCTACGGGTCCGTAGTTAGTAGCTAGATGGTTTTCCCTCTCTCTCTTGATTATCAATGCAATGGTCTCTTGGAGATCAATATGATGTAAATCTTTTTGCGGTGTGTTTGTTGGGATCTGATGAACTTTGAGTTTATGATCAGATCTATGTTATATCCATGAAAGTTATTTGTGTCTTGTTTGATCTCTTATATGCATGATTGCTTATAGCCTCATATTTCTTCTCCAATATTTGGGTTTTGTTTGGCCAACTTGATCTATTTATCTTGCAATGGGAAGAGGTGCTTTGTAGTGGGTTCGATCTTATGGTGCTAGATCCCAGTGATAGAAGGGGAACTGACACGTATGTATCATTTCTACTAGGGATAACAAGATGAGATCTATATCTCTGCAATAGATAAATGGATCTCGTATACATCATGTCATCGTTCTTATTGCATTACTCCATTTTTCTATGAACTTAATACACTAGATGAATGCCGGATAGCGGTCGATGTGCGGAGTAATAGTAGTAGATGCAGGCAGGAGTCGGTCTACTAATCTTGGACATGATGCCTATATAATGATCATTGCCTGGATATCATCATGATTATTTGAAGTTCTATCAATTGCCGAACAGTAATTGTTTTTCCGCCATTTGCTATTTTTCTCGAGAGAAGCCACTATTGAAACCTACGGCCCCCAGGTCTCTTTTCATCATATTTGCCGTCGCGATCTATTTTCCTTTGCATTCATTTTGAGATCTATTAAACCAAAAATACAAAAATACCTTGCTGCAATTTATTTGTTCCGCGATCTATTTATCCTATCTAGAACTTTTACCTCACGTTATTTTCCTATCTTTAGGTGTTGTACCCAAAACGGATTGACAACCCCTTTAACATGTCGGGCTGTGAGTATTTCTTATTTGTGTGGAGGTGTTGTTTACGTGGTGTGAGGAGGTTCTCCTACTCGTTCAATAACCTTGGCCTCATCACTAAGGGAAATACCTACCATCGCTATACTGCATCATCCCTTCCACTTTGGGGAAATACCGACATAGTTCTAGTAGACATCAAAAGGAATTTCTGGCGCCATTGTTGGGGAGGACCTTCAACATCAACTAGGTTCCTAATCACCAATCTCATCTCCTCGCAATTTACATTATTTTCCATTTGCCTCTCGTTTTCCTCTCCCCCACTTCACAAAAATTTGCCGTTTGTTCGCCCTCTTTTTTGTTGGCCTTTTTCTTGTCAAATTTCTTGTTTGCTTGTGTGACCATGTGTTTCCTATTTGCTTGCTTCTTCGCTTGCTAAAAATCTATTGATATGGATCGTCATCCACTAGCTAATCTTTTTAAGAGATGTAATTATGTTGAACCAGTTGCTAATGATTTGAGTGCACTTGAGTATCTCTATGAAGTTTTGCTTGAAAATCATGAATCTGAAGATTGTGATGAAGTGTTGTTAGAAGAAATTGATAAAGTGATTCATGATACCTCTTTCAATGAAAAGGATGATTGCAATGATGTTATTATTAATTCTATTAATGTCAATTGTGCTAATAATATGCAAAACCTCAAGCTTGGGGATGCTAATATTGCTATGTCCACTACTTATTGCAATAATCATGATTAGGGTGATAATGTTTCTTATGATCTTGAAATTTTATTTAAACCTCATGATGAATATGCTTGTGATAATATTAAAAGTAGGTTTGGAAGAGTGTCAAATTTAGGTATTAATGATCCCACTACTTTGGAGAATTATCAATCTTGTGAAGTTTTTGATAAAAGTGGGTTTGGAGAGGTCATGACTTTATTTCACGATAATCCCACTATTTTGGAAGAGTGTCAACTTTGCATGCATGTGGATCATATAGAGAATATGTTATGTGATAGATATATTATTGAATTTGAATATGATCCCACATGCAATTATTATGAGATAGGGAAATATGGTTGTAGAAATTTTCATACTCCTAATTTATCTCTTGTCATGTTGAGATTGCTATTGTCTCTTTCTTCTTCCTTACATATGCTTGATGTTTCTTTTCTTGATAATTTGGTTGCCTATAAAATGTCTTTGCATAGTAAGTATGTTAGACTTAAATGTGTTTGTCACATGTTTTATGATGCTCTCTTTGTGCTTCAATTATTATCTTTCATGTGAGCATAATTGAAATCTCATGCGGCTCTTAATGGCTATAAAGGAAGAGCTTGTTGGGAGGCAACCCAACGAATAAACTAAATTTTTGCTTTTTGCTTTTTGTTCTTGCGTGTTAACACAATTATGCTACTGTAATGATTGTGTTTTTGTGTTTTAGTTAGTGTTTGTACCAAGCAAGACCTTTGGGAAGACTTGGGTGAAAGTTGATTTGATCTTGCGGAAAAACAGAAACATTTGCACTCACGAGATTATTTGTCATTTTTAAGCCAAAAGTGATATTGAATTGATTTTTTTGAAGAAGATTAATAGACAAATTCTTCATGTCCACCAGTTTATTTCAGAATTTTTGAAGTCACAGAATTATTCGAAATATTCAGATGTCTACAGACTGTTCTGTTTTTGACAGATTCTGTTTTCTTTGCGTTGTGTGCTTGTTTTGATGATTCTATGGTTTCCTTCGATGATTTTTTTCCATAGAAAAGTTGGAATACACTAGATATAATGCAAAGACAAAATAAGAATAGGTTTTCTACAATACTTATAGTAGTGGTTTGGTTGCTTATACTAATGGATCTCACGAAGGTTTTGTTTGAGTTTTGTGTGATTGATGTTTTCAAGTTTTGGGTTATCTTACGATGGATGAAGGAATAAGGATTAGCAAAAGGCTATGCTTGGGGATGCCCGAGGCACCCCAAGATAACATTCAAAGAAGTAGCAAGCAACTAAGCTTTGGGATGCCCCCGAGTGGCATCCCCGTTTTCTTCTAACAACCATCGGTATTTTACTTGAAACTATATTTTTATTCGTCACATAATATGAGTTTTGCTTGGCTTGTATGATATGAGTCTTTGCTTGTTTTGCTTTGTGTCTTATGTTTCGAATCTTTTCTGGACACACCTGTTTAAGAGAGCCAAAAATTATGCTATGTGTGTTCCTATGCTTCACTTAAATTTTTAGAGCCATGGATTTGCTCTAGTACTTTACTTATATCTTTTTGAGCATGGTGTGCTGTGTTATTTTTGAAAAAATGCTCTCATGCTTCACTTAGATGTATTTGGGAGTTAGTAACATTTTAAGAAATTCTCTCTTTCTTCACTTAGACTATTTTGAGAGAAAGAAAAAGTATGCTCATGATCTTCACTTATATTTGTTTGAGATTATCAAAAGCAACATATGAAAATAGTACCAAAGTGATAGATATACTAGGAGGATAAAATAAAAAATTTCATGAAGATCAGTGGACAAAATAAACTTGATTCTTAGTAATGGTTTTGAGATATGACGTGACATGTGAGTCATGTTGACGAGTAATTGAGCTTTAGTAAGAATATTGATGTTAAGGCTTGTGATTCCCTATGCAAGCATGAATGTCAATAGTTATGCAATGAAATTTATATCCAACTTATTGTGCACTATTCGGTGTTACTTATGCTTAAGGCTTGGGTACAAGATTTTTTGCTTTTTGGTTGGTCGCTTCTCAATATTTTTGCTAGCCTTCATTTTGTACTAAGTATGATCACTACTTGTGCATCCAAAACACTTTAAACCAGTTTTGCCATATGTATCCACTATACCTGCCTATATGCGGTATTTCCATGCCGTTCTAACCAAATTTGCATGTGCCATCTCTAATTTTCAAAATAAATTTCTCTTTTGTGTGATCTACCGCTCGCGAGGCAGTAAAGGGTAGCCAATATTTTCCATGCCAGATGTGTTATTCTCATGATGAGTGTTTATTCAATTGTCATTGCACGAGAGTACGACAAAGGTATTAGGGATGCCCAGTCACGAAATGAAAAATGAATTTACTTTATGTTGTAAAATAATAAATTCCTTGGAAAGTGTTGGTATGGAGGGCACCCGTGGATACGGTTAGCCATGGAAAGTAAAAGTAATATTGGAAAAAGGAATAAACTTTATTTTCTGTTTGGGAACCACCTATGATGTATCTAGCATTGAAAGTGTTGGGTTGCTCCAAGTCGTTTTCGTTGGTGAGAAAAGTATGGGTCTCAAAAATGTCTTTATCTCTCAATTTAAGCTTTGAGCTATGGCACCTCTACAAATCCGTACTCCCCTCCACGAAGGGCCTTTCTTTTACTTATGCAAATTTTTTATTTTGAATTTGAGTCTCCATCTTCTCTTATAAAGCACCAATTAAGGGGCACTATAATCGTATTTGAGCATTGGGTGTAGCTAATATTCGAGTGTGTTTCATGAATGGATCAATGATTGACCATGATGGGCTAGGGATAACTTGCTTTAGTGTTAATATTTTGAAAGACATGGTTGCTTGTTGGTATGCTTGAGTATTGAAGTCTTCATGTCAAAACTAGACTATTGCTTTGAATCATATAAAATTCCATATGTCCATGCTATAAAGAAAAAAAATGTGATGAACATGTTAGGCAGCATTGCACATCAAAAATTCTGTTTTTATCATTTACCTACTCGAGGACGAGTAGGAATTAAGTTTGGGGATGCTGATACGTCTCCAACGTATCTATAATTTTTATTGTTCCATGCCATTCTATTATCATTCTTGGATGTTTTACAATCATTTTATATCATTTTGTGTACTAAACTATTGACATAGTGCCCAGTGCTAGTTGTTGTTTTCTCCATGTTTTTCACATTGCAGGAAATCAATATCAAACGGAGTCCAAATGCAGCTAAACTCCTGGAAGATTTTTTTTGGCCAGAAAACATCCAGTGGGCCAAGGAAGCACCTGGGGTGTGGCTCGAGGGCAGCAGCACCCACCAGGGCGTGCCAGGAGGCCCAGGCGCGCCCTGGTGGGTTGTGCCCACCACGGGTATCCCCTGAACCGCCTATTTGCTCTATAAATACCCTAATATTCCAGAAACCCTAGGGGAATCGACAAAAATCAATTCTTGCCATTGCAGAGTCCAGAACAACGAGATCCAATCTAGACACCGTCATGGAGGGGTTCACCACTTCCATTGGTGCCTCTCTGATGATGTGTGAGTAGTTCTTTGTAGTCATACATGTCCGTAGTTAGTAGCTAGATGGCTTCCTCTCTCTCTCTCTCTCTCTCTCTTGATTATCAATACAATGGTCCCTTAGAGATCCATATGATGTAAGTATTTTTGTAGTGTCTTTGTTGGGATCTGATGAACTTTGAGATTATGATCAGATCTATGTTTTTATCCATGAAAGTTATTTGAGTCTTCTTTGATCTCTTATATGAATGATTTCTTATAGCCTCGTATTTATTCTCTGATATTTGGGTTTTGTCTGGCCAACTTGATCTATTTATCTTGCAATGGGAAGAGGTGCTTTGTAGTGGGTTCAATCTTACGGTGCTTGATCCCAGTGACAGAAGCGGAACCGACACGTACGTATCGTTGCTACTAAGGATTACAAGATGAGATCTATATCTCGCAATAGATAAACAGATCTCGTCTACATCATGTCATCGTTCTTATTGCATTATTACATTTTTCCATGAACTTAATACACTAGATGCATACTGGATAGCGGTTGATGTGTGGAGTAATACTAGTAGATGCAGGCAGGAGTCGATCTACTAATCTTGGACGTGATGCCTATATAATGATCATTGCCTGGATATTGTCATGATTATTTGAAGTTCTATCAATTGCCCAACAGTGATGGTTTTCCCACCGTTTGCTATTTTTCCAGAGAGAAGCCACTAGTGAAACCTACGACCCCCGGTCTCTTTTCATCATATTTGCCTTTGCGGTCTATTTTCCTTTGCATTTATTTTCAGATCTATTAAACCAAAAATACAAAAATACCTTGCTGCAATTTATTTGTTCCGTGATCTTTTTATCCTATCTACCACTTTTACCACACGTTATTTGCCTATCTCGAGGCATTGTACCCGAAAGGGATTGACAACCCCTTTAACACGTCGGGTTGCGACTATTTGTTATTTGTGTGCAGGTGCCATTTACGTGGTGTGAGGAGGTTCTCCTACTGGGTCGATAACCTTGGCCTCATCACTAAGGGAAATACCTACCGTCGTTGTACTGCATCATCCCTTCCTCTTTGGGGAAATACCGACGTAGTTCTAGCAGACATCAAAAGGAATTTCTGGCGCCGTTGCTGGGGAGGATCTTTGCCTCTTGTTTTCCTCTCCCCCACTTCACAAAAATTAGCCGTTTTATTCACTCTCTTTTTTGTTCGCCATTTTCTTGTCAGATCTCTTGTATGCTTGCATGACCATGCGTCTCCTATTTGCTTGCGTCTTTGCTTGCTAAAAATCTACGTATATGGATCCTCATCGACTAGCTAATATTTTTAAGAGGTCTAATTATGTCGAACCAGTTGTTAGTGATAATGTTTCTTATGATCTTGAAAATTTATTATGATCTTGAAAATTTATTTAAAACTCATGATGAATATGCTTGTGATAATACTAAAAGTGGGTTTGGAAGAGTGTCAACTTTAGTTATTAATGATCCCACTAATTTGGAGAATTATCAATCTTGTGAAGTTTTTGATAAAAGTGGGTTTGGAGAGGTCATGACTTTCTGTGATGATAATCCCACCATTTTGGAAGAGTGTCAACTTGGCATGCATGTGGATCATATAGAGAATATGTTATGTGATAAATATATTATTGAATTTGAATATGATCCCACATGTAGTTATTATGAGAGAGGGAAATATGGTTGTAGAAATTTTCATACTACTAATTTATCTCTCGTCATTTTGAGATTCGTATTGTCTCTTTCTTCTTCCTTACATATGCAAGATGTTTCTTGTCTTGATAATTCGGTTGCATACAAAATGCCTATGCCTAGGAACTATGTTAGACTTAAATGTGTTTTTCACATGTTTTATGATGCTCTCTTTGTGCTTCAATTATTGTCTTTCATGTGAGCATCATTGAAATCTCATGCCTATCTTAATGGCTATAAAGGAAGAGCTTGTTGGGAGGCAACCCAACGAATAAGATATTTTTTTCCTTTTTGCTTTATGTTCTTGTGTGTTAGCACAATTATGCTACTGTTTGATTGTGTTTTTTGTGTTTTAGTTAGTGTTTGTACCATGCAAGGCCTTTGGGAAGACTTGGGTGAAAGTTGATTTGATCCTCCTGAAAAACAGAAACATTTGCGCTCACTAGATTATTTCTCATTTTTAACAGAAGAGTTCTTTTGAGTTAATTTTTTATTCTTTTTTCAGGAGATTAATAGACAAATTCCCCACGTCCACCAATTTATTTCAGAATTTTTGGAGTTACAGAATATTCGAAATATTCAGATTGCTACAAACTGTTCTGTTTTTGATAGATTCTGTTTTCTTTACGTTGTGTGCTTGTTTTGATGATTCTATGGTTTTCTTTGATGAGTTTTTGCCATAGAAAAGTTGGAATACAGTAGATACAATGCAAAAAAAGGAATAGGTGTTCTCCTATACTTATAGTAGTGGTTTGGTTTCTTAACGGATCTCACGAAGGTTTTGTTTGAGTTTTGTGTGATTGATGTTTTCAAGTTTTGGGTTATCTTACGATGGATGAAGGAATAAGGATTAGCAAAAGGATAAGCTTGGGGATGCCCGAGGCACCCCAAGATAATATTCAAATAAGTATCAAGCAACTAAGCTTCGGGATGCCCCCGAGTGGCATCCCCGCTTTCTTCTGACAATCATCGGTATTTTACTTGAAACTATATTTTTATTCGTCACATAATATGAATTTTTCTTGGAGTGTCTTGTGTGATATGAGTCTTTGCTTGTTTTGCTTTGTGTCTTAAGTGTTGAATCCTTGATGGACACACCATTTTGAGAGAGCCAAAAATCATGCTATGCTTGCTCCTATGCTTCACTTAAATTTTTAGAGCCATGGATTTGCTCTAGTACTTCACTTATATGTTTTTGAGCATGGTGTGCTTTGTTATTTTTGAACAAATGCTCTCATGCTTCACTTTGATTTATTTTGGAATTAGTAAAATTTTAAGAAATTCTCTCTTGCTTCACTTAGATTATTTTGGGAGAAAGAAAAATTATGCTCATGATCTTCACTTATATTTGTTTTAGCTTATCAAAAGCAACATATGAAAATAGTCCCAAAATGATAGATATCCAAGGGGGATATAATAGAAACTTTCATGAAGATCATTGGACAAAATAAACTTGATTCTTAGTAATGGTTTTGAGATATGACGATATTATATGTGAGTCTTGTTGATGAGTAATTGTGCTTTAGTAAGAATATTGATGTTAAGTTTTGTGTTTCCCTATGCATGCACTAAAGTCAATGGTTATGCAATGAAATTTATATCCTACTATGGTGCATTATTTGGTGTTACTTATGCTCAATGCTTGGGTACAAGATTTTTCACTTTTTGGTTGGTCGCTTCTAAATCTTTTTGCTAGCCTTCATTTTGCACTAAGTATGATCACTACTTGTGCATCCAAAACCCTTTAAACCAGTTTTGCCATATGAGTCCACTATACCTACCTATATGCGGTATTTCCATGCTGTTCTAAGCAAATTTGCATTTACCATCTCTAATTTTCAAAATAAGTTTCTCTTTTCTGTGCTCTACTACTGGACAGGCGGTAAAGGGTAGCCAATATTTTCCATGCTAGATGTGTTATTCTCACGATGAGTGTTTATTCACTTGTCATTGCACGAGAGTACAACAAAGGTATTAGGGATGCCCAGACCCGAAATGAAAAATGAATTTTCTTTATGTTGTCAAATAATAAATTCCTTGGATACTGTTAGCCATGGAAAGTGAAAGTAATGGTGGAAAAAGGAATAAACTTTATTTTCTATTTGGGGACCGCCTATGATGTATCTAGCATGTAAAGTGTTGGGTTGCTCCAAGTCGTTTTCGTTGTTGGAAAAGTATGCCTCTCAAAAATATTTTTGTCTCTCAATTTAAGCTTTGAGCTCTGGCACCTCTACAAATCACTACTTCCCTCCGCGAATGACCTTTCTTTTACTTATTACTTTTTTATTTTGAATTTGAGTCTCCATCTTTTATAAAGCACCAACTAAGGGGCACTACGATCGTATTTGAGCATTGGGTCTAGCTAATATTCGAGTGTGTTTCATGAATGGATCAATGATTGAGCATGATGGGCTAGGGATAACTTGCTTTAGTGTTGATATTTTGAAAGACATGGTTGTTTGTTGGTATGCTTAAGTACTAAAGTCTTCATGTCAAAACTAGACTATCGCTTTGAATCATATAGAAGTCCATATGTCCATGCTATAAAGAAAAGAAATGTGATGAACATGTTAGGCAGCATTCCACATCAAAAATTATGTTTTTATCATTTACCTACTCAAGGACGAGCAGGAATTATGCTTGGGGATGCTGATACGTCTCCAACGTATCTATAATTTTTGATTGTTCCATGTTGTTATATTATCATTCTTGGATATTTTACAATCATTTTATAGTCCTTTTATATCATTTTTTGGTACTACCCTATTGACATAGTTCCCAGTGCCGATTGTTGTTTTCTGCATGTTTTTTACATCAAAGGAAATCAATATCAAATGGAGTCCAAACGCAATGAAACTCCTGGAGGACTTTTTGGGCCAGAAGACATCCAGTGGGCCAAGGAAGCACCTGGGGGTGGCTCGAGGGGAGCAGCACCAACCAGGGTGCGCCAGGAGGCTCAGGCACACCCTGGTGGGTTGTGCCCACCTCGGGTGCCCACTGAATCGCCTCTCTGCTCTATAAATACCCCAATATTCCAGAAACCCGAGGGGAGTCGACAAAAATCAATTCCAGCCACCACAGAGTCCAGAACCACAAGATCCAATGTTGACACTATCATGGAGGGGTTCACCACTTCCATTGGTACCTATCTGATGATGCATGAGTAGTTCTTTGTAGAGCTACGAGTCCCTAGTTAGTAGCTAGATGGATTCCTCTCTCTCCCTTGATTCTCAATACAATGGTCTCTTGGAGATCCATATGATGTAAGTCTTTTTGCGGTGTGTTTGTTGGGATCTGATGAACTTTGAGTTTATGATGAGATCTATGTTTTTATCCATGAAAGTTATTTGAGTCTTCTTTGATCTCTAATATGCATGATTGCTTATAGCCTCGTCTTTCTTCTCCGATATTTGGGTTTTGTTTGGCCAACTTGATCTATTTATCTTGTAATGGGAAGTGTCGGTGTACTAGCGTAGGGGTACCCTAGTATCCCGAACTTGTGCACGGGCAGTTGCAGCACCCCGCGGCAAGGCTTGGCGGGCGACCGCCAAGGTCCTCCGTGGTTCCCTTGGAGCCATTCAAGAACAAAGTATTCAAGCCAAGGAGACAAGGCCCCGACAAGAGGAGCTTGCCGGGAAGGCCAACCAAGGCATTTCGAGGAGCTTGCCGCGACGCACCACGCGTCCCGGCAAGACCCGGTGAGCGACAAGCTTCCGGACGCGACAAGACAACGGCCGCGGCAAGGCGCTTGCCGTGGCAGATTATCACTCTGCACCCGCGCTCCAGCGCATCCACCAACGTTTCGCCCCGGGGCCTTCCCAGGCACGCGTGGCAGGAGGCTGAGTAGCCAGCGGTGCGAGGTGGCAAGCGAAGCTGACATGATTACCATCGTGGCGAGCGATGGCGTCCCTGACGGTCCTTTTCTGCACTATTTGGGCGACACAGACAGGCATTTAATGCCTTTGTCCCCTGCCGTCAGGGTTAGGTAGGATGCACTGTACAGGTAGCTGTACCAACCACCTATTCTTTTCCTTTTTTGCCCTTGTCTAGGTTGCCACCTGTCGGTGACCCCTTGAGCATATAAAAGGAGGCCCATGCGCAATGTAGGGGGGGGGTTCATTGGGCTCGAAACCACAAAACACTGACGCTCGGTCTCGTTAGCAGCTCGAGTGTACTGTAGCACTCAGCACTCCTGAGCAAGAACTCAATACAATCAGACAAGCAGCAGTAGGAGTATTATCTCTCCGGAGAGCTCCGAAGCTGGGTAAACTGCTCGTGTGCTTCGCCTCGATCCGCTCTTTGTGCGATCTCCGCCCCCCGCTGAACCGAAAGGGGCTCGGTCCAAAGATGTCGGGGAAGCTGATCCACGAACACCTATGGGACCGGCGGACCGAGCCCCTTTCTGTTCGGCGGGGGGCGGAGATCGCGCGAAGAGCGGATCGAGGCGAAACACACGAGCAGTTTACCCAGCTTCGGAGCTCTCCGGAGAGATAATACTCCTACTGCTGCTTGTCTAATTGTATTGAGTTCTTGCTCAGGAGCACTGAGTGCTACAGTACACTCGAGCTGCTAACAAGACCGAGCGTGAGTGTTTTCTGGTTTCGAGCCCAACGAAAACCCCCCTCTACGTTGCACATGGGCCTCCTTTTATATGCTCAAGGGGTCACCGACAGGTGGCAACGTAGACAAGGGCAAAAAAGGAAAAGAATAGGTGGTTGGTACAGCTACCTGTACAGTGCATCCTACCTAACACTGACGGCAGGGGACAAAGGCATTAAATGCCCGTCTGTGTCGCCCAAACAGTGCAGAAAAGGACCGTCAGGGAGGCCATCGCTCGCCACGATGGTAATCTTGTCAGCGTCGCTTGCCACCTCGCACCGCTGGCTGCTCAGCCTCCAGCCACGCGCGCCTGGGAAGGCCCCGGGGTGACACGTTGGTGGATGCGCTGGAGCGCGGGTGCAGAGTGATAACCTGCCGCGGCAAGCGCCTTGCCGCGGCCGTTGTCTTGTCGCGTCCGGAAGCTTGTCGCTCACTGGGTCTTGCCGGGATGCGTGGCGCGTCGCTGCAAGTTCCTCGAAATGCCTTGGTTGGCCTTCCCGGCAAGCTCCTCTTGCCGGGGCCTTGTCTCCTTGGCTTAAATACTTTGTTCTTGAATGGCTCCAAGGGAACCACGGAGGACCTTGGCGGTAGCCTGGCAAGCCTTGCCGCGGGGTGCTGCAACTGCCCGTGCACAAGTTCGGGATACTAGGGTACCCCTACTCTAGTACACCGCCAAAGATGTTGGGGAAGCTGATCCACGAACACCTATGGGACCGGCGGACCGAGCCCCTTTCGGTTCGGCGGGGGGCGGAGATCGCGTGAAGAGCGGATCGAGGCGAAGCACACGAGCATTTTACCCAGCTTCGGAGCTCTCCGGAGAGATAATACTCCTATTGCTGCTTGTCTGATTGTATTGAGTTCTTGCTCAGGAGCACTGAGTGCTACAGTACACTCGAGCTGCTAACGAGACCGAGCGTGAGTGTTTTCTGGTTTCGAGCCCAACCAACCCCCCCTACGTTGCGCATGGGCCTCCTTTTATATGCTCAAGGGGTCACCGACAGGTGGCAACGTAGACAAGGGCAAAAAAGGAAAAGAATAGGTGGTTGGTACAGCTACCTATACAGTGCATCCTACCTAACCCTGACGGCAGGGGACAAAGGAATTAAATGCCCGTCTGTGTCGCCCAAACAGTGCAGAAAAGGACCGTCAGGGACGCCATCGCTCGCCACGATGGTAATCTTGTCAGCGTCGCTTGCCACCTCGCACCGCTGGCTGCTCAGCCTCCTGCCACGCGCGCCTGGGAAGGCCCCGAGGCGACACGTTGGTGGGTGCGCTGGAGCGCGGGTGCAGAGTGATAACCTACCGCGGCAAGTGCCTTGCCGCGGCCGTTGTCTTGTCGCGTCCGAAAGCTTGTCACTCACCTGGTCTTGCCGGGACGCGTGGCGCGTCGCGGCAAGTTCCTTGAAATGCCTTGGTTGGCCTTCCCGGCAAGCTCCTCTTGTCGGGGCCTTGTCTCCTTGGCTTGAATACTTTGTTCTTGAATGGCTCCAAGGGAACCACGGAGGACCTTGGCGGTCGCCCGGCAAGCCTTGCCGCGGGGTGCTACAACTGCCCGTGCACAAGTTCGGGATACTAGGGTACCCCTACTCTAGTACACCGACAGGGTGGAACCGCCACGTTCTGAAGGTGGCGAGGCAACTATAACTGCAATGTCAGCTCTTGCTGCAGTGGGTCTGTACCTGTCCACTAACAGTGCCAAAAGCACATTCCTGCGTAATACTGGGTTGGTTGTTAAGGCAATATCATCCAAACTGCCTCATGATAAAGATACGCAAGCTCAAAGCAATGTTGTATCTGCGCTCCAAACACAAGTCCATTCCCTAACAGAGACCCTTTGTGAAACAAGGAGAGAAATTGTTCGATGTCGTCAAGATATGCATGGTTTTGAAACCAGACTATCAGACATTTGCTATTTGTTCAGGAGACTAGGGGAAATGAAGGCGAGGGTTATGGTGCTCCATCAGACAATACAACATGAAAACGTAATAGTCAGGTCAAATGAATTGAGCTTCTGAACTTCTGATGGTGCATTTATCTGCTAGACTGTTAAGTTTTATGCCAACCTTCCTTTTGTTATATAGTTGTAATTTGTTTTGGTGCAATACAAAATTTATTCTTAACGTGCAGCCACCGGCTGAAGAAAACAGCAAGCCATTTTTGTATAGTGTAGGGTGTTCCCTATATTTGCACTGGTGGCGATCTTTGATGCCGAGTGGATGTAATCTGTGCAATCGCCTTGATAGCCTAGCGTTAGTTTCAGACTTATTTATTTCCTAGTCTTCTTTTTCCCTAGTTTGCTAGTGGCGGCCATATACGGGCCGTAGGATCCATGGGTCTCCTACGGGCCGTCGATAAATGGGCCTATAATCGGTGGGCCTCGGGCCGTCGGATAAATGGGTCTACATGGGCCGTAATCGGGCATAATTGGTATCGGCCCAGCATGGTAACGGGTCGTCAACAGGCCGTACAATAGCAAAGGCTTAATTCTGTCACAGGCATAACGGGTCGTTAATGGGCCAGAATATAGGATGGGCTGGAAACGGCGCAACGGGTTAACAGGACAGAAACGGGCCAACTCTTGCCATGGGCCGAATTTGGCCAATTAGGGTAACATGCCAGTAACGGGCCGACTCTTGCCATGGGCCAAATTTGGCCCATTAGAGGAACAGGCCAGTAACGGGCCGACTCTTGCCATGGGCCGAATTTGGCCCATTAGGGGAACATGCCAGTAACGAGCCGGAAGTAATCGAGGGACGAAAAGGAGCCCAAGAACGTATGGGCCATCAATAGGCCGAAAGCTCACACGGGCTGGAAACGGCCCATGTAAATTACGGACCGTTAACGGGTATAAAGAAAATTACTTTTCATTATGGGCTAGAGTCACCGTGGGCCTCTAAAGGGCCGAAAGATACGAAGGCCTCATATGGGCCGAAAGACGTCGTGGGCCATACATGGGCCAAAAGTGAAATGGGCTGGTGTTATATTTAACGGTCCACATGACGTTGTTGGGCCGATTTCCTTTAGGGCCTAATGGGCCGTGAGTTAACGGGGCGTAAAATGGGCTATTTGCAAAGAGACCGTTAACAGGCTTTTCATGGGCCAGCCCGTTAACTTTTGACCAAGTCAAACGGGCCGGCTTTGTAAGCTAAATGGGCCAATGGTGGGACGTGGCACGTGTCGACATATCATAGGCGCCTATCTGACCCACTCACGAGCTGACACGTGTTTCGTCCGGCCAATAAGAATTTTACACATGGAAATTTCCCATTGGTCGGGGCTGTTAACGGGTTATCGGATCCAAGACCCGACCCGATAGCTTAACGGTGTTCCGTTACGGTGGATGCCACGTGTCGGTCACCCTTGTCGAAAGCACTTTTGTGACGCGCGATTTATCGTCATGGAAGTGTACACTTCCGTGATGATAATTTTGGTAATGTCATGGAACACTTCTATGACAGCACAGGTATGACTATCTTGATTCTATCATAAAATCGTCATGGATGTACATGCATGACAAAAAAACGTGACCTACTGTGACAAACACGTATCATCACGGAAGTGTATTTTTTTGTAGTGTAATCCAGGAGTGGATCATTGGACAGCGGTCAAGAACATCCTAAAGTACCTAAAAAGGACCAAGGATATGTTTCTTGTTTATGGAGGTGACAAAGAGCTCGTCGTAAATGGTTATGTCGATGCTAGCTTTCACACTAATCCGGTTGACTCTAAGTCACAAACCGGATATGTATTTATATAGAATGGTGGAGCTGTCAGTTGGTGCAGTTCCAAGCAGAGCGTCGTGGCGGGATCTACGTGTGAAACAGAGTACATAGCTGCTTCGAAAGCAGCAAATGAAGGAGTCTGGATGAAGGAGTTCATATCCGATCTGGGTGTAATACCTAATTCATCGGGTCCAATGAAAATCTTTTCTGAAAACACTGGAGCAATTGCCTTGGCGAAGGAATCCAGGTTTCACAAGATAAACAAACACATCAAGAGATGCTTCAACTCCATTCGTGAACAAGTCAAGGATGGAGACATAGAAATTGGCAAGATACATACGGATCTGAATGTAGCAGACCTGTTGATTAAGCCTCTTCTGGGAGAAAAACATGATCAACACCAAGACTCAATGGGTGTTAGATTCATTACTATGTAATCTAGATTACTGACTCTAGTGCAAGTGGGAGACTAAAGGAAATATGCCCTAGAGGCAATAATAAAGTTGTTATTTTATATTTCCTTATTCATGATAAAGGTTTATTATTCATGCTAGAATTGTATTGATCGGAAACCTTAATATATGTGTGATACATAAACAAACATAATGTCCCTAGTGCGCATCTACTAGACTAGCTCATTGATCAAAGTTGGTTAAGGTTTCCTAACCATGGACATGAGTTGTCATTTGCTAACGGGATCACATCATTAGGAGAATGATGTGATCGACAAGACCCATCCATTAGCTTATCATAATGATCCTTCAGTTTTATTGCTATTGCTTTCTTCATGTCAAATACATATTCCTTCGACTATGAGATTATGCAACTCCCGGCTATCGGAGGAATGCCTTGTGTGCTATCAAATGTCACAATGTAACTGGGTGATTATAAAGATGCTCTACGGATATCTCTAAAGGTTTCTGTCGAGTTGGCATAGATCAAGATTAGGATTTGACACTCAGAGTATCGGAGAGTGATACGTCTCCAACGTATCTATAATTTTTGATTGTTCCATGCTATTATATTATCCATTTTGGATGTTTATGGGCTTTACTTTACACTTCTATATCATTTTGGGGACTAACCTACTAACCGGAGGCCCACCCCGAATTGTTGTTTTTTTGCCTATTTTAGTGTTTCGAAGAAAAGGAATATCAAACGGAGTCCAAACGGAATGAAACCTTCGGGAGCGATCTTTTTGGAACAAACGCAATCCAAGAGACTTAGAGTGGACGTCAACCAGCAGACGAGGAAGCCACGAGGTAGGAGGGCGCTCCCTAGGGGGGTGGGCACGCCCCCCACCCTCGTGGGCCCCTCGTGGCTCAACCGACCTACTTCTTCCACCTATATATATTCACGTAACCCGAGAACATCCAGGAGCACCACGAAAAACTATTTCCAACGCCGCAACCTTCTGTATCCGCAAGATCCCATCTTGGAGCCTTCACCGGCGCTCCACCGGAGGGGGAATCGACCATGGAGGGCCTCTACATCATCTCCAAGGCCTCTCCGATGAGTTGTGAGTAGTTTACCATAGACCTTCAGGTCCATAGTTATTAGCTACTACCTCCGTTCGGAATTACTTGTCTTCAAAATGGATGTATATACAAATAAAATACATCTAGGTACATCCATTTCAATGAAAACTATTTCTGAACGGAGAGAGTAGATGGCTTCTTCTCTCTCTTTGAATCTCAATACAAAGTTCTCCTCGATCTTCTTGGAGATCTATTCGATGTAACTCTTTTTGTAGTATCTTTGTCGAGATCCGATGAATTGTGGGTTTATGATCAAGTTTATCTATGAGAAATAATTTAATCTTCTCTGAATTCTATTTTGTGTGATTAGTTATCGTTGCAAGTCTCTTCGAATTATCAGTTTGGTTTGGCCTACTTGATTGATCTTTCTTGCAACGGGAGAAGTTCTTAGCTTTGGGTTCAATCTTGTGGTGTCCTTTCCCAGTGACAACAGGGGCAGCAAGGCACGTGTTGTATTGTTGCCATCGAGGATAAAAAGTTGGGGTTTATATCATATTGCTTGAGTTTATCCCTCTACATCATGTCATCTCGGTTAATGCGTTACTCTGTTCTTATGAACTTAATACTCTAGATGCAGGCCTGAGTCGGTCGATGTGTGGAGTAATAGTAGTAGATGCAGAATCGTTTCGGTCTACTTGTTGCGGACATGATGCCTATATACATGATCATGCCTAGATAATCTCATAATTATGCACTTTTCTATCAATTGCTCGATAGTAATTTCTTCACCCACCGTAATACTTATGCTATCTTGAGAGAAGCCACTAGTGAAACCTATGGCCCCCGGGTCTAACTTTCATCATATAAGTTTTTCATCTATCTATATTTTGCAATCTTTACTTTCCAATCTATATAATAAAAATACCAAAAATATTTATCTTATCTTATTATCTCTATCAGATCTCACTTTTGCAAGTTACCGTGAAGGGATTGACAACCTCTTTATCGCGTTGGTTGCGAGGTTCTTGTTTGTTTGTGTAGGTACGAGGGACTTTTGAGGAGCCTCCTACTGGATTGATACCTTGGTTCTCAAAAACTGAGGGAAATACTTACGCTACTTTGCTGCATCACCCTTTCCTCTTCAAGGGAAAACCAATGCAGTGCTCAAGAGGTAGCAGTGAGGTATCTCTGGGCCCTCTCAGTAATACACATCGTAAGCTTGCAAGCAAACGACTAAGGAGTTAGTCAGAAGATGATGTATTACGGAACGAGTAAAGAGACTTGCCAGTAACGAGATTGAACTAGGTATGAAGATACCGACTATCGAATCTCGGGCATGTAATATACCGATGGACAAAGGGAATTACGTATGTTGTCATAACGGTTCGACCGATAAAGAGGTTCATAGAATATGTAGGAGACAATATGAGCATCCAAGTTCCTCTATTGGTTATCGACGGGAGAGGTGTCTCGGTCATGTCTACATAGTTCTCAAACCCGTAGGGTCTGCACGCTTAACGTTCGATGATGATATAGTATTATATGAGTTATGTGAAGTTGTTTGGAGTCCCGGATGATATCACGAACATGACAAGGAGTCTCAAAATGGTCAAGAGGTGAAGATTGATATATAGGACAATGGTGTTTTGACACCGGAAGTATTCCGGAGGGTACCAGGTACATATCGGGTCACCGGAAGGGGTTCCGGGCACCCCCGGCAAAAGATATGGGCCTTATGGGCCAAGAGGGGAAACGAACCAACCACAATGGGCTGGTGCGCCTCCCATATGGGCCGGCAAAGGTGGAGAAGGAAAGGGTAAGGATGAAAGGAAAGAAAGGGAATAGGATTCCCCCTTTCTTCCCCCTCCCCCCTCTTCCCCCCCCCCCTTCGATATATATGGCACGGGGGGCGCGGTTTGGGAGGAGCCCAAGTAGGATTCGGTCCTACTTGGGGTGCCTCCTGGCCTCTTCCCTCCCCCTCCCACCTATATATATGTGGGGGCACCCCTAGCATACACCAGACAATTGCCTAGCTGTGTGCGGGGCCCCCCTCCACCATTTACTCCCCGGGTCATATTTTTGTAGTGCTTAGGCGAAGCCCTGCGGAGATCACTTCACCATCATTGTCACCACACTGTCCTGATGACGGAACTCATCCACTACCTCGACGTCTTGTTGGATCAAGAAGGCGAGGGACGTCCCCGAGCTAAAAGTGTGCAGAACTCGGAGGTGTCGTACGTTCGGTACTCGATCGGTGGATCGCGAAGAAAGTTTGACTACTCAACCACGTTGGGAAACGCTTCCGCTTACCATCTACGAGGGTACGTAGACAAACACTCCCCGTCGTTGCTATCCATCTCCATGGATAGATCATTGCATGTGTGTAGAATTCTTTTGTTTTTCCATGCAACGATTCCCAACACAAATAATATGGTGGGGGAACAAATTACTGTCGAGCAATTGATAGAAAAGCGCAAAGTTATGATGACATCCAAGGCAATGATTATGAAATAAAGGCATCACGTCTGTGTCGAGTAGACCGACTCCTGCCTGCATCTACTACTATTACTCCACACATCGACCGTTATCCAGCATGCATCTAGAGTATTAAGTTCGTAATGAATGGTGTAATGCCTTAAGTAAGATGACATGAAGTAGAAGAATTAACTCAAGCAATATGATGAAAGCACCATCTTTTTATCCTCGATGGCAACAAGTCAATATGTGTCTCACTACCCCTACTTTGTCACTGGGTGATCATGCAAGATTGAACCCAAAGCTAAGCACCTCTCCCATTGCAAGAAAAACCACTCTAGTTGTCCAAACCAAACTGATAATTTGAAGAGAAATATAAAGATATCAAATCATGCATATAAGAATTCAGAGAAAATTCAAATAATATTCATGGATAAGCTAATCATTAATCCAATTCATCAGATCTCAACAAACACACCACAAAACAAGATTACATTGGATGGATCTCCAAGAACATCAAGGAGAACATGGCATTGAGAATCAAAGAGAGAGAACAAGCGATCTAGCTACTAGCTATGGACCCGTAGGTCTGAGGTAAACTACTCACGCTTCATTAGAAAGGCAATAGGGTTGATGTAGATGCCCTACGTGATCGAATTCCCCTCTGGAAGAGTACAGAGAAAGGCCTCTAGATGGGATCTAACGAGGTCAGAGACCTGCAATGGTGGAAAAGTATTTTCGTGGCTCTCTATGAGTGTTCTAGAATATATGTGAATATATAGGACGAAGAGGTAGGTCAGGGGACTCCCGAGGGGGGCACAAGGCAGGGGGCGCACCCTCCACCCTTGTCGCCGCCTCGTGGCTCTTCTTGTTTGGACTCCAAGTCCTATGGGTGTCTCCGGGTCCCAGAAAAATGATCGTGAAGTTTTATTCCGTTTGGACTCCGTTTGATATTCCTTTTCCGTGAAACACAAAAACAAGGAAAAAAACAAAAACTGGCACTGGGCTCTAGGTTAATAGGTTAGTCCCAAAAATAATATAAAATAGCATAATAATGCATATAAAACATCCAAAACAGATAATATAATAGCATGGAACAATCAAAAATTATAGATACGTTGGAGACGTATCAAGCATCCCCAAGCTTAATTCCTGCTCGTACTCGAGTAGGTAAATGATAAAAACCGAATTTTTGATGTGGAATGCTACCTAACATATTTATCCATGTAATTTTTATTCATTGAGGCATGAATGTTCAGATGCATAAGATTCAAAACAAAAGTTTAATATTGACATAAAAACAATAATACTTGAAGCATACTAATAAAGCAATCATGTATTCTCAAAATAACATGGCCAAATAAAGTTATCCCTACAAAATCATATTGTCTGGCTATGCTTCATCTTCATCACACAAAGTATTAAATCATGCACAACCCCGGTTTTAGCCAAACAATTGTTTCATACTTTAGTATTCTCAAACTTTTTCAACTTTCACGCAATACATGAGTGTGAGCCATGGATATAGCACTATAGGTGGAATAGAATATGATGGTTGTGGAGAAGAAAAAAAGAAGGAGATAGTCTCACATCAACTAGTATATCAACGGGCTATGGAGATGCCCATCAATAGATATCAATGTGAGTGAGTAGGGATTGCCATGCAACAGATGCACTAGAGCTATAAGTTTGTGAAACCTCAAAAAGGAACTAAGTGGTTGTGCATCCAACTCGCTTGCTCACGAAGACCTAGGGCAATTTGAGGAAGCCTGTCATTGGAATATACAAGCCAATTTCTATAATGAAAAACTCCCACTAGTATATGAAAGTGACAACATAGGAGACACTCTATGATGAATATCATGGTGCTACTTTGAAGCACAAGTGAGGAAAAGGATAGTAACATTGCCCCTTCTCTCTTTTTCTCTCGTTATATATATATATATATACAGTTTCATTGCTACTACTTTCTTCAACCCAAATTTATAGTATTCGAGGGGATCGCAACACAAGTGTACGGGATCGCAACAGCTTTCGAGGGTATAGTATTCAACCCAAATTTATTGATTCGACACATGGGGAGCCAAAGAATATTCTTAAGTATTAGCAGTTGAGTTGTCAATTTAACCACACCTGGATAACTTAGTATCAGCAACAAAGTATTTAGTAGCAAAGTAGTATGATAGTAATGGTAACAGTGGGAAAGTAAAGATAATAGTTTTTTAGTAATTGTAACAGGAGCAACGGAAAAATAAATAAGCGAAACACAATATGTGAAAAGCTCGTAGGCATTGGATCAGTGATGGATAATTAGGTCGGATGTGATTCCTCATGTAATAGCTATAACATAGGGTGACAAACAACTAGCTCAAGTTCATCAATGTAATGTAGGCATGTATTCCGAATATAGTCATACGTGCTTATGGAAAAGAACTTGCATGACATATTTTGTCCTACCCTCCCATGGCAGCGGGGTCCTAGTGGAAACTAAGGGATATTAAGGCCTCCTTTAAATAGAGAACCGGAATAAAGCATTAGCACATAGGGTGTGTTTGGTAGCATGATTGGACCTAGCCTAGTTGTTCTCCTCTCATACATGCTAAGTGTAGACATGCTGAGTCCATGCAGTTGCTGTTGTTTGGCAGCGATGTATGCGCTGAGACATGCTGAGCTGAGACTTTGTTTGGCAGCCTGCATGTGTTTAGACATGCTGAACAATTTTGAATTTCGAACAATTGTTTTCGAATGATGAACAAAACTGGAAAAATATGAACACAAATTTAAACATGTTTTGATTTTTTTTAATTCTAAACATTTTTTGGAAAACTAAAATAAATTTTGAAATTCTAAACTTTTTGAAAATTTGAACATATTTGAAATTCCGAGCTTTTTTGAAAATTTAAACAAATTTTGAAATTTTGAATATTTTATAAAAAAATAAATAAAATTTGAATTACTGATATTTTTTCCAAAATTCAAACAATTTTTTATTTTATTTTGAAATTATGAACATTGTTGATTTTTTTTAAAAATTGGAATTCTGAACATTTATTGAAAATTCAAATAAAATTTGAAATTATGAACATTTTTTGAAAATTTAAACAATTTTGAAATCCTAAACTTTTTCAAAAATTTAAGACAATTTGAAATTCTAAACTTTTTCAAAAATTTAAACAAAATTTTAAATTCTAAATATTTTTGAAAATATAAACATATCTGGACATGGTCTGATGGGTGGGGACGAGTGTCAGGGCCAGCATGGCTTCCTCCATGCACCCTGTCTGGGGTGCATGAGATGAGCATAGCTGAGGGCCCTTATATGCATCAGATGAGCATAGCCCATGTGAGCTCATGCACCCTACCAAACAAGCAAAAGTGGGTCGGATTGGGAACTTTTGCCCTCATGCACCCTCCATGCACCCTACCGAACACACCCATAGTGAATACATGAACTCCTCAAACTACGGTCATCACCGAGAAGTATCCCGATTATTGTCACTTTGGGGTTGTTGGATCATAACACATAATAGGTGACTATAGACATGCAAGATAGGATCAAGAACTCACATATATTCATGAAAACATAATAGGTTCAGATCTGAAATCATGGCACTCGGGCCCTAGTGACAAGCATTAAACATAGCAAAGTCATAGCAACATCAATGTCAGAACATAGTGGATACTAGGGATCAAACCCTAACAAAACTAACTTGATTACATGGTAAATCTCATCCAACCCATCAGCGTCTAGCAAGCCTACGATGGAATTACTCACGCACGACGGTGAGCATCATGAAATTGGTGATGGGGGATGGTTGATGATGACGACGGCGACAAATCCCCCTCTCCGGAACCCCGAACGGACTCCAGATCAGCCCTCCCGAGAGATATTAGGTCTTGGCGGCGGCTCGGTAACTTAAAATGCAATGAAACTTTCTCTCTGATTTTTTTCTCCGCGAAACGGAGTATATGGAGTTGGAGTGGAGGTCGGTGGAGCATCAGGGGGCCCACGAGATAGGAGGCGCACCCAGGGGGAGGGCGCGCCCCCCACCCTCGTGGACAGGGTTTGGCCCCCCTGGCCTTGATTCTTTCGCCAGTATTTTTTATATTTTCCAAAAGTTATCTCCCTGGATTTTCAGGTCATTCCGAGAACTTTTGTTTTCTGCACAATAAATAACACCATGGCAGTTCTGCTGAAAATAGCGTCAGTCCGGGTTAGTTTCATTCAAATCATGCAAATTAGAGTCCAAAACAGGGGCAAAGGTGTTTGGAAAAGTAGATACATTGGAGACGTATCAACTCCCCCAAGCTTAAACCTTTGCTTGTCCTCAAGCAATTCAATTGATAAACTAAAAGTGATAAAGAAAATCTTTTACAAACTCTATCTTCTCTTGTTGTTGTAAATATGTAAAGCCAACATTCAAGTTTTCAGCAAAGATTATGAACTAATCATACTCACAATAACACTTAGGTCTCACATTTACTCATATCAATGGCATAATCAGCTAGCGAGCGATAATAATAAAACTCGGATGACAAAACTTTCTCAAAACAATCATAATATGATATTACAAGATGGTATCTCGCTAGCCCTTTCTGAGACCACAAAACATAAATGCAGAGCACCTTTAAAGATCAAAGACTGACTAAACATTGTAATTCATGGTAAAAGAGATCCAGTCAAGTCATACCCAATATAAACCAATAATAATGAATGTAAATGACAGTGTGCTCTCCAGCGGGTGCTTTTTAATAAGAAGGTGATGACTCAACATAAAAATAAATAGATAGGCCCTTCGCAGAGGGAAGTAGGGATTTGTAGAGGTGCCAGAGCTCGATTTTAAAATAGAGATGAATAACATTTTGAGCGGCATACTTTCACTGTGTCGGGGAAACTAATCCACGAACACCTATGGGGCCGGCGGACCGAGCCCCTTTCGGTTCGGTGGGGGGCGGAGGTCGCACGAAGAGCGGATCGAGGCGAAGCACACGAGCAGTTTACCCAGCTTCGGAGCTCTCCGGAGAGATAATACTCCTACTGCTGCTTGTCTGATTGTATTGTGTTCTCGCTCGGGTGCGCTGAGTGCTACAGTACACGCGAGACCGAGCGTGAGTGTTCTCTGGTTCCCGACCGAAGCGAACCCCGCTCTACATTGCGCATGGGCCTCCTTTTATATGTTCAAGGGGTCACCGACAGGTGGCAACGCAGAGAAGGGTAAAAATGGAAAAGGGGTTGCGGTTGGTACAACCACCTACACAGTGCATCCTACCTAACCCTGACGGCAGGGGACAAAGGCATTAAATGCCCGTCTGCGTCGCCCAAACAGTGTAAAAAGGGACCGTCAGGGGCGCCACCGCTCGCCACGATGGCAGTCTTGTTAGCTTCGCATGCTACCGCGCACCGCTGGCTGCACAGCCTCCCGCCACGCGCGCCTGGAAAGGCCCCCAGAGCGACACGTTGGTGGATGTGCTGGAGCGTGGGTACAGAGTGGCAGCCTGCCGCGGCAAGCGCCTTGCCGCGGCTGTTGTCTTGTCGCGTCCGGGAGCTTGTCGCTCACCGGTCCTTGCTGGGACGCATGGCGCGTCGCAGCAAGTTCCTGGAAATGCCTTGGTTGGCCTTCTCGGCAAGCTCCTCTTGCCGGGGCCTTGTCTCCTTGGCTTAAATACTTTGTTCTTGAATGGCTCCAAGGGAACCACGGAGGACCTTGGCGGTCGCCCGACAAGCCTTGCCGCGGGGTGCTGCAACTGCCCGTGCACAAGTTCGGGATACTAGGGTACCCCTAGTCTAGTACACCGACACACTGTTAACGCAACAACTATGAGATGGCGATATCTTCCATACTACATGCATTATAGGCGGTTCCCAAACAGAATGGTAAAATTTTATACTCCCCCACCACCAAGAAGCATCAATCCATGGCTTGCTCGAAACAACGAGTGCCTCCAAGTAACAACAGACCTGGGGGAGTTTTTTTTTAATTATTTTGATTTGCTTTGATCTTTTCGATCATGGGACTGGGCATCCCGGTTACCGCCATTTTCTCGTGAATGAGGAGCGGAGTCCACTCCTCTTGAGAATAACCCACCTAGCATGGAAGATACAGGCAGGCCTAGTTGAAACATGAGCTGCTCGAGCATACAAAACAGAATTTCATTTGAAGGTTTGGAGTTTGGCACATACAAATTTACTTGAAACGGCAGGTAGATACCGCATATAGGAAGGTATGATGGACTCATATGGAACAACTTTGGGGTTCATGGAGTTTGGATGCACAAGCAGTATTCCCGCTTAGTAAAGGTGAAGGCTAGCAAAAGACTGGGAAGCGACCAACTAAGAGAGCGCCAACAGTCATGAACATGCATTAAAATTAATTTACACCGAGTACAAGCATGAGTAGGATATAATCCACCATGAACATAAATATTGTTAAGTCTATGTTGATTTGTTTCAACTACATGCGTGAACATGTGCCAAGTCGAGTCACTCAATTCATTCAAAGGAGGATACCATCCCATCATACCACATCACAATCATTTTAATAGCATGTTGGCACGCAAGGCAAACCATTATAACTCATAGCTAATTAAGCATGGCACAAGCAACTATAATCTATAAATGTCATTGCAAATATGTTTACTTCATAATAAGCTGAATCAGGAACGATGAACTCATCATATTTACAAAAACAAGAGAGGTCGAGTTCATACCAGCTTTTCTCATCTCAATCAGTCCATAATATATCGTCATTATTGCCTTTCACTTGCACGACTAAACGATGCGTACAATAATAATAGTGCGTGCATTGGACTAAGCTGGAATCTGCAAGTAGTCAACTCAAGAGAGAAGACAAGGTAATATGGGCTCAAAGTTAAATAAACAATCATGCATATGAGAGCCACTAAACATTTTCAATATGGTCTTCTACTCTCGACCCCCAAAGGAAAGAATGGAAAATAAAACTGTTTACACGAGAAAGCTCCCAACAAGCAAGAAAAAGAACGAGAAATCTTTTTGGGTTTTCATTTTAATTTCTACTACAAAGCATGGAAATTAAACTAACTAATTTTTTTGGTTTTTCTTAAGGTTTATCAAACACACAAGAAGAAAGCTAGAAAAATAAATTAAACTAGCATGGATAATACAATGAAAGAGTATGAGCACCGACAACTAGAATAATGTGTGAACATGAATGTAAAGTCGGTGAGGAATACGTACTCACCCAAGCTTAGGCTTTTGTCCTAAGTTGGTCTATTGCCAAGGATAGCCTGGCTGATATCCGTAGTTATAACTGGGGTTGTACTGAGATGCAGCAGCAAATGCATCCTGAGCTGCGGCATGTTGGCGAGCCGCCTCCGCTCTCCCTTCGTGTTCGTCTAACTCCTCCCTGGTAACAACATATCTTCGTTTTGCCTGGTAATCAAAAAGGAAAGGAGCAGGGAGAGTAACATGGCCAGAGCTACATCTGTCAAAGATTAGTCGATACTGGAGGAATTGTTCATTCCTCAAAAGAAAATGATGTTTGACCATCGCGTCATAATCTAAATAAGCAGGAAGAAACTCCATATCCCCCTCTCGTGGGGCTATACCAAGATAATTAGCAACACGGGTCGCATAAATCACTCCAAATAAATCTCCAGACATACCATTATTATGCAACCTACATGCAACTATTGCCCCCAAGTTGTAATCTTTATTACCTAACACAGCACTCTTGAGGACACAAACATCAGGCACACACATGTGACATGCTTCATCTTTACCGTTAATGCATCTACCAATGAAGAGAGCAAAATAATGTATAGCAGGAAAATGAATGCTCCCTATGTGTGACACCCGGATAATTAAGCTATAGTAACCATCTACTAATGATGCCACGTCACCTCGATTGCTGTTGCTAATCTCACGTTAGTTCGAAACCGATTCAAATTCTAATTCAAAATCAAGCAAACAATAAAAGTTTTCAAATATTAAAACTAAAATGTTCGGGGTGAGCCTAATATTGCATAGGTAAGTATGGTGGAGAAACAAAACATTTAGAAAAGGTTTAATACTCTAAAAATATTTTAAACAGTAGCAAAAACAATTAGTTGAATGCCTTTTACAAAAAATTAAAATATTAAACTATTTTATCTAGTTGCCCAAGTTTTTGTGGCATTAGAATATGTAGAAACACTATTTTAGGAACTAACTTTATATTTTACTAAATCTAAAGTATATTGGAAATAATAGAAAACAGTAAAGGAAAAATAAGTAAAAAGAAAAGAATAAAACAGAAAGCAAAAATAAAAGAAAAGGACCCCCCTGCCAACTGGGCGAGACGGCCCAGCCGGCCAACCCACCAACCGGCCCAACCCCCCCCCCCTCCATATCCCCACCAGGGGGAAACCCTAACTCCCCCGACCGCACACCCCCCCTCCCACTCCTCACGTCTCTCTCCCCGATCCAGATCGGGATCGGGGGAACGAACCCCCACATCGCCCCCGACGCTAGCGCCACTCGAATCGCCACCTCGACGGAGGCCACGACGCCGAAGCTCCCTCGTCGGCCTGCTTCCTCCTCCCCACCGGCCTGCCTCCTCTTCGCCGCCTCGTCCCCGACCCCCTCCTCGACCCTCGTTGCCTCGTCCTCTGCTATCCACGGTGAGGCCCTTGGCCTCTTATTCCCCTCTTCGCCGCTCACCGTGCTCCTCGCACCGGCCATCGCCTTCCCACTTAATTAATTCTGTATTAGATTAACCTAATCATTTAGTTAACTATTTAACCATGTTTAATTAACCTGAGACTATGATGAACGGGCCCCATGTGCCAGGGTTGACCTAGTCAACCTGTAGACCTGCTGACATCATGCTGATGTCACACTGACCGAATAATTACCTTTCCTAATTAATTAAGATATGTTAATTCCAAAATTGAATTAAAACTTTAAAAATTAATATAAAATAATTTGTAGCTCGGATGGAAAAACTTTGTACACGAAAGTTGCTGAGAACGACGAGACGAATCCGGATACGCTGCCCGTTCGTCCGCCACACATCCCTAGCATAGCAAACACGCAACTTTCCCCCTCCGGTTCATCTGTTCGAAAACATGGAACACTGGGGATACTTTCCCGGATGTTCCCCCCCTTCGTCGGTATCACCTCCTACCGCGTTAGGGCATACCTAGCACCGTGTTTTGCCTCATTATGTTTTGTGATGCTTTGTTTGCTTCGTATTTACTATTTCTTCCCCCCTCTCCTTCCCCGGTAGACCTCGAGACCGATGCTACTGTTGCCCAGTTCGACTATGGAGTTGACGACCCCTCCTTCTTGCCAGAGAAACTAGGCAAGCGCCCCCCTTGATCACCAGATATCGCCTATTCTTCTCTATACTGCTTGCATTAGACTAGTGTAGCATGTTACTGTTCGGTTACTCCTATTCTGTTGCATAGCCTGTCATTGTTGCTACAGTCGTTGATACCTTACCCGCAATCCTAAATGCTTAGTATAGGATGCTAGTTTATCATCATTGGCCCTACATTCTTGTCAGTCTGTCTTGCTATACTATCGGGCCGTGATCACTTGGGAGGTGATCACGGGTATATACTATACATATATACATACTATACAGATGGTGACTAAAGTCGGGTTGGCTCGTTGAGTACCCGCAAGTGATTCCGATGTGGGGGCTGAAAGGACAGGTAGCTCCATCCCGGTGGAGGTGGGCCTGGGTTCCCGACGGCCCCCGACTGTTACTAGGTGACGGAGCGACAGGGCAGGTTGAGACCACCTAGGCGAGAGGTGGGCCTGGCCCTGGTCGGCGTCTGCGGTTACTTGATAATAACACGCTTAACGAGATCTTGGTATTTGATCTGAGTATGGCCACTGGCCTATACGCACTGACCAACTATGCGGGAATAGTTATGGGCACTCGACGTCGTGGTATCAGCCAAAGCCTTCTTGACATCAGCGACGGAGCGGCGCGCACCGGATTGGACTGGAACACCTTCTCTTGTATTAGGGAGGATAGGTCTTCTTTTGGCCGCCCTCACAACGTGCAGGTGTGTAATGGGCGATGGGCCCAGACCCCTGCGCGCATAGGATTTACACCGGTGTGCTGACCTCTCTATTGTGCCTAGTTGGGGCTGCGACGTGTTGATCTTCCGAGGCCGGGCATGACCCAGGAAAGCGTGCCCGGCAAAATGGGATCGAGCGTGTTGGGTTATGTGGTGCACCCCTGCAGGGAAGTTTATCTATTCGAATAGCGGTGTCCCTCAGTAAAAGGACGACCCGGAGTTGTACCTTAACCTTATGACAACTAGAACCGGATACTTAATAAAACACACCCAGACAAGTTCCACAGACAACCTGGTGATCGCTTTTCCACAGGGCGACGAGGGGAGGATCGCCGGGTAGGATTATGCTATGCGTTGCTACTTGGAGGACTTCAATCTACTCTCTTCTACATGCTGCAAGGCGGAGGCTGCCAGAAGCGTAGTCTTCGATAGGACTAGCTATCCCCCTCTTATTCTGGCATTCTGCAGTTCAGTCCACTGATATGGCCTCCTTACACATATCCCCATGCATATGTAGTGTAGCTCCTTGCTTGCGAGTACTTTGGATGAGTACTCACGGTTGCTTTGCTCCCTCTTTTCCCCCGTTTTCCTCTTCTTCTCGGATGCCGCAACCAGACGTTGGAGCCCAGGAGCCAGACGCCACCGTCGACGACGACTACTACACTGGAGGTGCCTACTACTACGTGCAGGCTGCTGACGATGACCAGGAGTAGTTAGGAGGATTCCAGGCAGGAGGCCTGCACCTCTTTCGTTCTGTATCCCAGTTTGTGCTAGCCATCTTATGGCAACTTGTTTAACTTATGTCTGTACTCAGATATTGTTGCTTCCGCTGACTCGTTTTTGATCGAGCACTTGTATTCGAGCCCTCGAGGCCCCTGGCTTGTATTATGATGCGTGTATGACTTATTTTATTTGTAGAGTTGTGTTGTGATATCTCCCCATGAGTGCCTAATCTTGATCGTACATGTTTGTGTGTATGATTAGTGTACGATTGAATCAGGGGCGTCACACTATGGTAGTTTGTGCTATGTCCCTAGATTCTCCCATAGTAATACTAGCTAGAAAGTCTTTATATTCAAATTTGTGGGGATCATTAACATTGCCCCACTGCGGGAGTTTGCAAGTAGTTGTAAAATCTTCTAACTCCATGGTGGAAGATTTATCATAAATATCAAACAGGACACTCTGAGAATTACGTGAGGATTTATATTTAAACCTTCTAATGAATGAATCAGTTAATTGGTAGTACTGAGTACACTTATCTTGTAAGAAGTCCTCAAGATCGGCATTACGCACATATGGGTAAAATTCATCCTTAATGCCTGCTTTGTTCATAAACTCTTCTGATGGCCACTCACAAGCTCGCACTTCAGCATCCCTTGGTGGTTCATCGTCTTGCTCACGCATAGCACGTCCGCGTCCTTTCTTTATTGAGGAACCACCTTGATACATTCTCCTAGACATATTTCTTTTTCTGAAAAAATTCTGAAATTTTTAGTAACTTCAAAATAAAAGTGAATAAAACTAAACAAGATTGGTAGAAACTACTCCTACAAGTGCCTAGAGCCTATATCATGCATTAGAATTACTTGGGACCTCATAAAATTGACATGCAAGCTCAAGAACAGGGTCACCTATGCAGCAAAAATTTGCAATGAATAAAGCACTAGAACAAAAACTAATTGGACCAATGGAGGAGTCACATACCAAGCAACAATCTCCCAAAGCAGTTTTATGAAAGGAGCTTTGAGCAAGGAGATCGAAAATCGCAGCAAAATGAGCTAGAACTCGTGCTTGAGCTGGATGGGGATTTTTTTGGGAAGAAGATGGAGTGTGTGGGTGCAGGAATAAGTGGAGGGGGCCACCGTGGGCCCAAGAGACAGGGGGCGCGCCCTCCACCCTCGTGGCCAGGTGCTTGCCCCCCTGCAGTGTTTTCAGTGCCTAAAATCCTCAAATATTCCATAAAAATCATACTAAATTTGCAGGGCATTTGGAGCACTTTTATTTTCGGGATATTTTCTTTATTGCACAGATAATTCAGAAAACAGACAGATAATACTATTTTTTCTTTATTTATTCTAAATAACAGAAAGTAAAAAGAGGGTATAGAAGGTTGTGCATTCTAGTTTCATCCATCTCATGATCATCAAAATGAATCCACTAACAAGGTTGATCAAGTGTTGTTAACAAACTCATTCAGGATAACACGGAACCGGAGAAATTTCGAATACCACTAGGTTACCTCAATGGGGATACGAACATCCCCAATAATAAGAATATCATATTTTTTTCTTGAGAGTAGGAAGAGGAAATTCAAAACCTCCAATAATAATAGTTGGAACTTTTCCGATAGAACTAATGCTATGAACTTGAGGTTGTTTCCTTGGAAAGTGTACCATATGCTCATTACCATTAACATGAAAAGTGATATTGCCTTTGTTGCAATCAATAACAGCCCCTGCAGTATTCAAAAAGGGTCTACCAAGGATAATCGACATACTATCGTCCTCGGGAATATCAAGAATAACAAAGTCCGTTAAGATAGTGACATTTGCAACCACAACAGGCACATCCTCACAAATACTGACAGGTATAGCAGTTGACTTATCAGCCATTTGCAAAGATATTTCAGTAGGGGTCAACTTATTCAATTCAAGTCTATGATATAAAGAGAGAGGCATAACACTAATGCCGGCTCCAAGATCACATAAAGAAGTTTTAACATAGTTTCTTTTAATGGAGCATGGTATAGTTGGTACCCCTGGGTCTCCATGTTTCTTTGGTATTCCACCCTTAAAAGTGTAATTAGCAAGCATGGTTGAAATTTCAGCTTCCGGTATCTTTCTTTTATTTGTAATGATATCCTTCATGTACTTAGCATAAGGATTTACTTTAAGCATATCAGTTAAGCGCATACGTAAGAAGATAGGTCTAATCATTTCAGCAAGTGCTCAAAATCCTCATCATCCTTTGTCTTGGATGGTTTAGGAGGAAAGGGCATGGGTTTCTGAACCCATGGTTCTCTTTCTCTACCGTGCTTCCTAGCAACAAAATCTCTCTTATCATAACGTTGATTCTTTGATTGTGGGTTATCAATATCAACAGCAGGTTCAATCTCTACATCATTGTTTTTGCTGGGTTGAGCATCAACATGAACATTATCATTAACATTATCACTAAGTTCATGTTCATCACCTGATTGTGTTTCAGCATCTGAAATAGAAATATCATTAGGATTCTCAGGTTGTCTATAACAGGTTCACTAGAAGCATGCAAAGTCCTATCATATTTCTGTTTCTTCTTTTTAGAAGAACTAGGTGCCTCTAAATTATTTCTCTGAGCATCCTGCTCGATTCTCTTAGGGTGGCCTTCAGGATACAAAGGTTCCTGAATCATTCTACCAGTTCTAGTAGCCACTCTAACAACAAAGTCATGTTTTTATTTAATTCATCGAGCAAATCACTTTGAGCCTTAAGTACTTGCCAGCTTGAGTGGTAACCATAGAAGCATATTTGCTAATGAGCTTAAGTTTACCTTTAACTCTAGCCAAATAATCACTCAAGCGTCCTATCTCTAAAGCATTATTCTTTAATTCTCTACCAAACATAAGCATTAAAACTTTCTTGTCTAGCCATAAAGTCATCAAATTCATCTAAGCATGGGCTATGAAGTTTAGTAGAGGGGATTTCAACTTTATCATATCTATAGAGAGAATTTACCTTTACTACCTGTGTCTGGTTATCAAGACAATGTATTTCTTCGACAGGCCGTATATTAAGACCTTCAATAGGAGGTAAATTCTTAACATCTTCAGCTTTTATACCTTTTTCTTTCATTGATTTCTTTGCCTCTTGCATATCTGGACTGAGAAATAGAACGCCCCTCTTCTTCGGAGTGGGTTTAGGAATAGGCTCAGGAGTTGGCTCAATTGGCTCAGGATTTGCCTCAGGAATTGGCTCAGGAAGAGTCCAATTATTTTCATTAGTCAACATATTATTCAATAGTAATTCAGCTTGGTCGACTATTCTTTCCCTGAAAACACAACCAGCACAACTATCCAAGTAGTCCTTGGAAGCATCGGTTAGTACATTATAAAAGATATCATGTATTTCATTTTTCTTAAGAGGATGATGAGGCAAAGCATTAAGTAGCCGGAGAAGCCTCCCCCAAGCTTGAGGGAGACTCTCTTCTTTGATTTGCACAAAATTGTATATTTCTCGCAAGGCAGCTTGTTTCTTATGAGCAGGGAAATATTTAGCAGAGAAGTAATAAATCATATCCTAGGGACTACGCACACAACCAGGATCAAGAGAATTAAACCAAGTCTTAGCATCACCCTTTAATGAGAACGGAAATATCTTAAGGATATAATAGTAGCGAGACTTCTCATCATTAGTAAACAGGGTGGCTATATCATTTAACTTGGTAAGATGTGCCACAACAGTTTCAGATTCAAGGCCATAAAAAGGATCAAATTCAACCAAAGTAATTATTTCAGGATCAACAGAGAATTCATAATCCTTATTAGTAACACAGATAGGTGAAGTAGCAAAAGTGGGGTCAGGTTTCATTCTAGCATTAAGAGCTTGCTGCTTCCATTTAGCTAATAACTTCTTACGATCATATCTATCTTTGCAAGCAAAAATAGCTCTAGCAGCATCTTCATTCATTACATAACCCTCAGGAACAACAGGTAATTCATAATCCGGGGGAGAACTTTCATCATCACTATCATCAATAATATTATCTTCAATAATTTCATTCTCTCTAACCCTAGCAAGTTGTTCGTCAAGAAATTCACCTAATGGCAAAGTAGTATCACGCACAAAGTAGTTTCATCATAAGTATCATGCATAGCAGAAGTGGCATCATCAATAACATACGACATATCAGAATTCATAGCAGTAGAAGGTTTAGGTGTCGCGAGCTTACTCAAAACAGAAGGAGAATCTAGTGCAGAGCTGGATGGCAGTTCCTTACCTCCCCTCGTAGTTGAGGGAAAAATCTTTGTTCTTTCGTCTTTCAAGTTCCTCATAGTGATCAACGGATATAAATCCCAAGTGACTCAAAGAATAGAGCTATGCTCCCCGGCAACGGCGCCAGAAATTAGTCTTGATAACCCACAAGTGTAGGGGATCGCAACAGCTTTCGAGGTTAAAGTATTCAACCCAAATTTATTGATTCGACACAAGGGGAGCCAAACAATATTCTTAAGTATTAGCAATTGAGTTGTCAATTCAACACCACCTGGATAACTTAGTATCAGCAGCAAAGTATTTAGTAGAAAAGTAGTATGATAGTAATGGTAACAGTGGCAAAAGTAAAGATAATAGTTTTCTAGTAATTGTAACAGGAGCAACGGAAAAGTAAATAAGCGAAACAAAATATGTGCAAAGCTCATAGGCATTGGATCAGTGATGGATAAATATGTCGGCTGCGATTCCTCATGTAATAGCTATAACATAGGGTGACACACAGAACTAGCTCCAGTTCATCAATGTAATGTAGGCATGTGTTCCGAATATAGTCATACATGCTTATGGAAAGGAACTTGCATGACATCTGTTGTCCTACCCTCCTGTGGCAAGCGGATCCTAGTGGAAACTAAGGGATATTAAGGCCTCCTTTTAATAGAGAACTCCTCAAACTATGATCATCACCGAGAAGTATCCCGATTATTGTCACTTCGGGGTTGTCGGATCATAACACAGAATAGGTGACTATAGACTTGCAAGATAGGATCAAGAACTCACATATTTTCATGAAAACATAATAGGTTCAGATCTGAAATCATGGCACTCGGGCCCTAGTGACAAGCATTAAGCATAGCAAAGTCATAGCAACATCAATCTTAGAACATAGTGGATACTAGGGATCAAACCCTATAAAAACTAACTTGATTACATGGTAAATCTCATCCAACCCATCACCGTCCAGCAAGCCTACGATGGAATTACTCATGCATGGCGGTGAGCATCATGAAATTGGTGATGGAGGATGGTTCATGATGACGACGGCGATGAATCCCCCTCTCCGGAGCCCCGAATGGATTCCACATCAGCCCTCTCGAGACAGATTAGGGCTTGGCGGCGGCTCCGTATCGTAAAACGCGATGAAACTTTCTCTCTAATTTTTTTCTTCGCGAAACGGAATATATGGAGTTGGAGTTGAGGTCGGTGTCGCATCATGGGGCCCAGGAGACAAGGGGCGCGCCTAGGGGGGAGGGCACGCCCCCACCCTTGTGGATAGGGTGTGGGCACCCTAGCCTTGATTCTTTCGCCAGTATTTTTTATATTTTCCAAAAGTTATCTCCAGAGAACTTATGTTTTCTACACAATAAATAACACCATGGCAGTTCTGCTGAAAACAGCGTCAGTCCGGGTTAGTTTCATTCAAATCATGAAAAATAGAGTCCAAAACAAGGGCAAAAGTGTTTGGAAAAGTAGATACGTTGGAGATGTATCATGTGCTATCAAATGTGACAACGTAACTGGGTGATTATAAAGATGCTCTATAGGTGTCTCCGAAGGTGTTTGTTGGGTTGGCATAGAGCGAAATTAGGATTTGCCACTCCTTGTTTCGGAGAGGTATCTCTAGGCCCTCTCAATAATACTCATCATTATAAGCCTTGCAAGCATTGTGACTAATGAGTTACTTGTGGGATGAAGTATTATGGAACGAGTAAAGAGACTTGCCGCTAACGAGATTGAACTAGGTATTGAGATACCGATGATCGAATCTCGTGCAACTAACATACCAATGACAAAGGGAACAATGTATGTTGTTATGCGGTTTGACCGAGAAAGATCATAGAAGAATATGTAGGGACCAATATGAGCATCCAGGTTCCGCTATTGGTTATTGACCGAGACGTGTCTCGGTCATGTCTACATAGTTCTCGTAGGGTCTGCACGCTTAACGTTCGATGATGATTTGTATTATGAGTTATGTGATTTGATGACCAAAGTTTGTTCAGAGTCCCGGATTAGATCACAGACATGACGAGGAGTCTCGAAATGGTCGGGACGTAAAGATTGATATATTGGAAGGCTATATTCGAACATCGAAAAGGTTCCGAGTGATTCAGGTATTTTTCGGACTACCGGAGAGTTACGAGAATTCGTCGAGGGAAGTAGTGGGCCTTAATGGGCCATACGGGAAAGGAGAGAAAGGCCTCAAGGGGTGGCCGCCCCCCCCCCCATGGCAAGTCCGAATTGGACTAGGGAGGGGGCGCCGCCCCCTCTCTTTCCTTCTCTCTCTCCTACTCCTTCCCACTCTCCCCTCTTGGAAAAGGAAGGGGACTCCAACTAGGATTGGTAATCCTAGTTGAACTCCCCCTATAGGCGCGCCCCTCCTAGGCCAGCCTCCTCCTCCTCCCTCCTTTATACATGGCCAGGGGGCACCCCATAGACACACAAGTTGACATTGTTTTGCCGTGTGTGGTGCCCCCCTCCATAGTTACACACCTCGATCATATCATCGTAGTGCTTAGGCGAAGCCCTGCGCCGGTAAATTCATCATCACCATAACCACGCCGTCGTGCTGACAAAACTCTTATCAGCCTCAAATGGATCAAGACTACGAGGGACGTCCCCGAGCTGAACATGTGCTGAACGCGGAGGTGCCGTACGTTCGGTGCCTGGATCGGTTGGATCGCGAAGACGTTTGACTACATCAACCGCGTTAACTAAACGCTTCCGCTTTCGTTCTACAAGGGTACATGGAGACACTCTCCCCTCTCATTGCTATGCATCACATCAATAGATCTTGCGTGACCGTAGATATTTTTTTTGAAATTATCGCGTTCCCCAACAGTGGCATCCGAGCCAGGTCTATGCGTAGATGTTATATGCACGAGTAGAACACAAAGAGTTGTGGGCGATAATAGTCATACTGCTTACCAGCATGTCATACTTTGATTCAGTGATATTGTTGGATGAAGCGGCTCAGACCGACATTATGCATATGCTTACTCGAGACTGGTTCTACCGACGTGCTTTGCACATAGGTGGCTGGTGAGTGTCTGTTTCTCCAACTTTAGTTGAATCGAGTGTGGCCACGCCTGGTCCTTGTTGAAGGTTAAAACAACACACTTAACGAAAAATCGTTGTGGTTTTGATGCATAGGAAAGAACGGTTCTTGCTAAGCCCCTAGCAGCCACGTAAAACTTGCGACAACAAAGTAGAGGATGCCTAACTTGTTTTTGTAGGGAATGTTGTGATGTGATATGGTCAAGACGTGATGAGATATAATTTATTGTATGAGATGATCATGTTTTGTTAAAGTTATCGACAACTCGCAAGAGCCTTATGGTTGTCTCTTTATTGCATAAGAAGCCAATGCCATATAATTTCTTTACTTTATCGCTATGCGATAGCAATAGTTGCAAAAGCAATACTTGGCGAGATGACCATGTGATGACACGTTGATAGAGATCAAGATGATGTAGATCATGGTGTCATGCCGGTGACGATGGAGATCATGATAGTACTTTGGAGATGGAGATCATAAGCACAAGATGATGATGGCCATATCATGTCACATATTCTGATTACATGTGATGTTTATCTTTTATGCTTTTTATTTTGCTTAGTTTGGCGGTAGCATTATAAGATGATCCCTTACTAAAATTACAAGGTATAAGTGTTCTCCCTGAGTATGCACCGTTGCTACAGTTCTTCGTGCTGAGACACCATGTGATGATCGGGTGTGATAGGCTCTAAGTTCACATACAACGGGTGCAAGCCAGTTTTGCACACGCAGAATACTTGGGTTAAACTTGACGAGCCTAGCACATGCAGATATGGCCTCGGAACACTGAGACCGAAAAGTCGGGCGTGAATCATATAGTAGATATGATCAACATAGTGATGTTCACTATTGAAAACTACTCCATATCACGTGATGATCGGACATGGTTTAGTTGATTTGGATCATGTGATCATTTAGATGACTAGAGGGGTGTCTATCTAAGTGGGAGTTCTTAAGTAATATGATTAATTGAACTTTAATTTATCATGAACTTAGTCCTGATAGTATTTTGCAAATTATGTTGTAGACCTATAGCTCGCGTTATAGCTTCCTTATGTTTTTTATGTTCCTAGAGAAAACTAAGTTGAAAGATGATAGTAGCAATGATGCGGACTGGGTCCGTGATCTGAGGTGTATCCTCATTGCTGCACAGAAGAATTATGTCCTTGATGCACCGCTAGGTGACAGACCTATTGCAGGAGTAGATGCAGACATTATGAACGTTTGGCTTACTCAATATGATGACTACTTGATAGTTTAGTGCACCATGCTTTACGGCTTAGAACCAGGACTTCAAAAACGTTTTTGAAATGTCACGGAGCATATGAGATGTTCCTAGAGCTGAAATTGGTATTTCAGACTCATGCCCGTGTCAAGAGGTATGAGACCTCTGACAAGTACTTTTCCTAAAAGATGGAAGAGAATTGCTCAACTAGTGAACATGTGCTCAGAATGTATCGGTACTATAATCACTTGAATCAAGTGGGAGTTAATCTTCCAGATAAGATAGTGATTGACAGAGTTCTCTACTCACCATCACCAAGTTACTGGAACTTCGTGATGAACTATAGTATGCAAGGGATGACGAAAATGATTCCCGAGCTCTTCGTGATGCTAAAATTGATGAAGGTAGAAATCAAGAAAGAGCATCAAGTGTTGATGGTTGACAAGACCACTAGTTTCAAGAAAAGGGCAAAGGGAAAGATATGGAACTACAAGTAGAATGGCAAGCAAGTTGTCACTCCCGTGAAGAAGCCCAAAGCGGACCTAAGCCTGAAACTGAGTGCTTCTACTGCAAAGGAAATGGTCACTTGAAGTGGAACTGCCCCAAATATTTGGTGGATAACAAGGATGGCAAAGTGAACAAAGGTATATTTGATGTACATGTTATTGATGTGCACCTTACTAGTGCTCGTAGTAACCCCTAGGTATTTGATACTTGTTCGGTTGCAAAGATTAGTAACTCGAAACAGGAGTTGCAGAATAAATAGAGACTAGTTGAGGGTGAAGGGACGATGTATGTTGGAAGTGGTTCCAAGATTGATATGATCATCATCGCACACCCCCTATACTTTCGAGATTAGTGTTGAACCTAAATAAATGTTATTTGGCATTTGCGTTGATCATGAATATGATTTGGTCATGTTTATTGCAATACGATTATTCATTCAAAGTCAAGAATAATTGATGTTCTGTTTACATGAATAAAACCTTCGATGGTCATACACCCAATGAAAATAGTTTGTTGGATCTCCATCATAGTGATACATATATTCATAATATAGATGCCAAACGATGCAAAGTTGATAATGATAGTGCAACTTATTTGTGGCACTGCCGTTTGGGTCATATCGATGTAAAGCGCATGAAGAAACTCCATAAAGATGGACCTTTGGAATCACTTGATTATGAATCATTTGATGCTTGCGAACCGTGACTTATCGGCAAGATGACTAAAACTCCGTTCTCCAGAACAATGGAACGAGCTTGTGGCTTATTGGAAATAATACATACCGATGTACGCAGTCCAATGAGTGTTGATGCTCGTGGCGGGTATCGTTGTTTTCTGACCTTCACAGATGATTTAAGCAGATATGGGTATATCTACTTAATGAAACACAAGTCTGAAATATTTAAAAAGTTCAAACAATTTCAGAGTGAAGTGGAGAATCATCGTAACAAGAATAAAAGTTTCTATGATCTAATCGTGGAGGAGAATATTTGAGTTACGAGTTTGGCCTTCATTTAAAACAATGTGGAATAGTTTCACAACTCACGCCACCTGGAACACCACAACATAATGGTGTGTCCGAACGTCGTAACCGCACTTTATTGGATATGATGCAATCTATGATGTCTCTTACTGATATACCACTATCGTTTTTGGGTTATGCATTAGAGACAGTTGCATTTACTTTAAATAGGGCACCATCAAAATCCGTTGAGATGACGCCTTATGAACTGTGGTTTGGCAAGAAACCAAAGTTGTCATTTCTTAAAGTTTGGGGTTGTAATGCTTATGTGAAAAAGCTTCAACCTGATAAGCCCTAACCCAAATCGGAGAAGTGTGTCTTCGTAGAATACCCAAAGGAAACTATTGGGTACACCTTCTGTCACAAAATCCGAAGGCAAGATATTTATTGATAAGAATGGATCCTTTCTAGAGAAGGATTTTCTCTCGAAAGAAGTGAGTGGGAGGAAAGTAGAACTTGCTTAGGTAATCGTACCTTCTCCCAAATTGGAAAGTAGTTCATCACAGAAATCAGTTCCAGCGATTCCTACACCAATTAGTGAGGAAGCTAATGATGATGATCATGAAACTTCAGATCAAGTTACTAAAGAACCTCGTAGGTCTTCCAGAGTACTGTCCGCACCAGAGTGGTACGGTAATCCTATTGTGGAAGTCATGTTACTAGACCATGATGAACCTACAAACTATGAGGAAGCAATGATGAGCCCAGATTCCGCGAAATGGCTTGAGGCCATGAAATCTGAGATGGATCTTCAAGAGGAACTGATAGTAGTGTTACTATCTACAAAGCTCGGCTTGTCGCAAAAGGTTTTCGACAAGTTCAAGGAGTTAACTACGATGGGACTTTCTCACCCGTAGTGATGCTTATGTCTGTCCGAATCATGTTAGCAATTGCTGCATTTTATGATTATGAAATTTGGTAGATGGATGTCAAAACTGCATTCCTGAATGTATTTCTGGAAGAAGAGTTGTATATGATGCAACCAGAAGGCTTTGTTGATCCACAGGGTGCTAACAAACTGTGCAAGCTCCAACGATCCATTTATGGACTGGTGCAAGCCTCTCGGAGTTGGAATATACGCTTTGATGAGTTGATCAAAGCATATGGTTTTATACAGACTTTTCGAGAAGCCTGTATTTACAAGAAAGTGAGTGGGAGGTCTGTAGCATTTCTGATCCTATATGTAGATGACATATCGTTGATTGGAAATGATATAGAATTTCTGGATAGCATAAAGGGATACCTGAATAAGAGTTTTTCTATGAAAGACCTTGGTGAAGCTGCTTACATATTGGGCATCAAGATCTATAGAGATAGATCAAGATGCTTGATAAGATTTTTCAATGAGTAAATACCTTGACAAGTTTTTGAAAGAGTTCAAAATGGATCAGTCAAAGAAGGAGTTCTTGTCTGTATTACAAGGTTTATAGTTGAGTAAGACTCAAAGCCCGACCATGGCAGAAGATAAAAAGAGAATGAAAGTCATTCCCTATGCCACAGTCATAGGATCTATAAAGTATGTTGTGCTGTGTACCAGTCCTATTGTGTACCTTGCCATGAGTTTGGCAAGGGGGTACAATAGTGATCTAAGAGTTGATCACTGGACAACGGTTAAAAATATTCTTAGTGAGGACTAAGGAAATGGTTCTCGGTGATGGGGGTGATAAAGAGTTTGTCATAAAGAGTTACGTCGCTGCAAGATTTTACAACGATCCAGATGACTCTAAGTCTCAATCTGGATACATATTGAAAGTGGGAGCAATTATCTAGAGTAGCTCCATGCAGAGCATCGTAAACATAGAATATTTGCAAAATACATATGGCTCTGAATGTGACAGACCCGTTGACTAAACTTCTCTCACAAGCAAACGATGATCACACCTTAGTACTCTTTGGGTGTTAATCACATAGAGATGTGAACTAGATTATTGACTCTAGTAAACCCTTTGGGTGTTGGTCACATGAGATGTGAAGTATGGGTGTTAATCACATACAGATGTGAATATTGCTGTTAAATCCCATGGTGATGTGAACAAGATTATTGACTCTAGTGCAAGTGGGAGACTGAAGGAAATATGCCCTAGAGGCAATAATAAAGTTATTATCTATTTCCTTAATTCATGATAAATGTTTATTATTCATGCTAGAATTGTATTAACCGGAAACTTAGTACATGTGTGAATACATAGACAAAACATATAGTCCCTAGTATGCCTCTACTTGACTAGCTCGTTAATCAAAGATGGTTATGTTTCCTAACCATAGACATATGTTGTCATTTGATGAACGAGATCACATCATTAGGAGAATGATGTGATGGACATGACCCATCCGTTAGCTTAGCATTATGATCGTTACAGTTTCATTGCTACTGCTTTCTTCATGACTTATACATGTTCCTCAGACTATGAGATTATGCAACTCCCGAATACCGGAGGAACACCTTGTGTGCTATCAAACATCACAACATAACTGGGTGATTATAAAGATGATCTACAGGTGTCTCCGAAGGTGTTTGTTGGGTTGGCATAGATCAAGATTAGGATTTGTCACTCCGTGTTTCAGAGAGGTATCTCTGGGCCCTCTCGGTAATACTCATCACTATAAGCCTTGCAAGCATTGTGACTAATGAGTTAGTTGCAGGATGAAGTATTACGGAATGAGTAAAGAGACTTGTCGATAACGAGATTGAACTAGGCATTGAGATACCAACGATCGAATCACGTGCACGTAACATACCGATGACAAAGGAAACAATGTATGTTGTTATGCGGTTTGACCGGTAAAGATCTTCGAAGAATATGTAGGAACCAATATGAGCATCCAGGTTCTGCTATTGGTTATTGACCGAGACGTGTCTCGGTCATGTCTACATAGTTCTCGAACCCGTAGGGTCCGCACGCTTAACGGTCAATGACGATTCGTATTATGAGTTATGTGATTTGATGACCTAATTTTTTTCGGAGTCCCGTATGAGATCACGGACGTGACGAGGAGTCTCAAAATGGTCGATATGTAAAGATCGATATATTGGAAGGCTATATTCGGACATCGGAAAGGTTTCGAGTGATTCGGGTATTTTTCGGAGTTGAAGGAGAGAAGGGCCTCAAGGGGTGCCCCCCCCCCCCCCGCCCATGTCTAGTGCAAATTGGACTAGGGAGGGGGCGGAGCCCCCCTCCCTTTCCTTCTCCTTCTCCTACTCCTTCCCACTCTCCCCTCTTGGAAAAGGAAGGGGACTCCAACTAGGATTGGGAATCCTAGTTGGACTCCCCATATAGGCGCGCCCCTCCTAGACCGGCCTCCTCCTCCTCCCTCCTTTATATACGTGGCCAGGGGGCACCCCATAGACACACAAGTTGACATTGTTTAGCCGTGTGCGGTTCCCCCCTCCACAGTTACACACCTCGGTCATATCGTCATAGTGCTTAGGCGAAGCCCTACGCCGGTAACTTCATCATCACCGTCACCATGTCGTCATGCTGACGAAACTCTCCCTCGGCCTCAATTGGATCAAGAGTACGAGGGATGTCCCGAGCTGAACGTGTGCTAAACTTGGAGGTGCCGTACGTTCGGTGCTTGGATCGGTTGGATCGCAAAGACGTTTGACTTCATCAACCGCGTTAACTAAACGCGTCCGCTTTCGGTCTACGAGGGTACATGGACACACTCTCCCCTCTCATTGCTATGCATCACATAGGTAGATCTTATGTGATCTTAGGAATTTTTTTGAAATTACCATGTTCCCCAACATGATGATGATCATCACATTTTTATTTACTTGCAACTCAATAATTACAACTCGAAACTTAGAACAAAACGGAACAGTGGAAGTTGCATGGAAATATATCTTGGAATGGTTATGCACTACTACAAGATGCTGCTAACTCGACACTACGATCAGAGACCCTTTGACGAAACTGTGTGTCATGCATTAATCACAAATGGGGATGTAAAAAACGTCAAAAAGATGTAAAACGTTTGCGATGGCAGAGACATCAAACACGGTTCAGATATTAGTTACGTGTGCGATGGGGCATATGGTTGATCCAGAAGAACCATTTGCGATGAGGCAGAACAACAGAAACGGGCAGACATATCAATGTGTGTACGATATACGACATACAATTTGCTCTGATGAACTGTGTGCTATTAGGGAATGCAACAGAAACGGTCAGCCAGATCAAGGTGTGTGTGATATACGGCATATGGTTCACTCAGACATACTGTTTTTGATTAGGGAAGAGAACAGAAACGGTTCAACTTAACAATATGTGTGTGATATGCGGCATAGAGTTCACATAGATGAACTATTTGCAATGAGCCAAAAGAACACAAACAATTCATGTAAACAAGTTACGCATCAAACAGCCCACTCGGATGAACTATTTGCGATGAGAAATTGTAACACAGACGATTACCATAATTGGTTCATCTGCGATTTTGTTCATACAAAAAACTTTGAAAAATGCAAACTAGTTGCTTGTGGTGGCTAGGAGTATCGCACACGATGCATCTGCGAGTACTCGGGTGCGATGATTAGTAAGTTACATGATACTTCTCCAACGTATCTATAATTTTTGATTGTTCCATGCTATTATATTATCTGTTTTGGATGTTTTATGTGCATTAATATGCAATTTTATATTATTTTTGGGACTAACTTATTAACCTAGAGCCCAATGCATGTTCATGTTTTTTCCCTGTTTTTGAGTTTCGCAGAAAAAGAATACCAAACGGAGTCCAAACGGAATGAAACATTCGTGATGATTTTTCTTGGACCAGAAGAAAATCAGGAGAGTAGGAGATGAAGTCGGAAGAGCCACGAGGCTCCACAAGGAGGGAGGGCGCACCCAGGGGGGTAGGGTGCGCCGCCCACCTTTGTGGGCCGCTCGAGCATCTCCTAACCTAATTCTTTCGCCTATATATTTCCATATATCCCCAAACCAACAGAGGCATCCACAAAAACACTTTTTCGCCGCCGCAACCTTGTGAGCCCGTGAGATCCCATCTATGGGCCTTTTTCAGTGTCCTATTAGAGAGGGTTTCGATCATGGAGGGCTTCTACATCAATAGCATTGCCCTTCCGATGAAGCGTGAGTAGCTTACCACAGACCTGCGAGTCCATAGCTAGTAGCTAGATGGCTTCTTCTCTCTCTTTGATTCTCAATACCATGTTCTCATCGTTGTTCTTGGAGATCTATTCGATGTTATACTTTTTGGGTGTGTTTGCCGAGATCTGATGAATTGTGGATTTATGATCAGCTTATCTATGAATAATTTAAATCTTCTCTGAATTCTTATATGCATGATTTGATATCTTTGTAATTATCTTTGAACTATCGGTTTGGTTTGGCCAACTAGATTGTTTTTTCTTGCAATGGGAGAAGTGCTTAGAGTTTGGTTCAATCTTGCTGTGTCCTTTCCCAGTGACAATAGGGGTGGCAAGGCACGTATTGTATTGTTGTCATCGAGGATAAAAATATAGGGTTTTCATTATATTGCTTGAGTTAATTCCTCTACATCATGTCATCTTACTTAATGTGTTACTCCGTTCTTTATGAACATAGTACTCTAGATGTATGCTGGATAGCGGTTGATGTGTGGAGTAATAGTAGTAGATGCAGGCAGGAGTCGGTCTACTCGACACAGACGTGATGCCTATATTCATGATCATTGCCTTAGATATCGTCTAACTTTGCGCTTGTCTATCAATTTCTCGACAGTAATTTGTTCACCCACCATATTATTTTCTATCTTGATAGAATCCTCTAGTGAAACCTTTGGCCCCCGGGTCTATTTTCCATCATATAAGTTTCCGATCTATAATCTTAGTTTCCGATCTACTATTCTTTCAATCTTTTACTTTCTGTTCTATAAACCAAAAATACCAAAAATATTTACTTTATCGTTTATCTATCTCTATCAGATCTCACTTTTGCAACTAATCGTGAAGGGATTGACAACCCCTTTATCGCGTTGGGTGCAAGTTTGTTTGATTGTTTGTGCAGGTATTCAGTGATTTGTGCGTTGTCTCCTACTAGATTGATACCTTGGTTCTCAAACTGAGGGAAATACTTATATCTACTTTGCTGCATCATCCTTTCCTATTCAAGGGAAAAACCAACGCAAGCTCAAGAGGTAGTAGGAAGAATTTTTGGTGCCGTTGCCGGGGAGATCTACGCCAAGTCAACACATACCAAGTACCCATCATAAACTCTCATCTCTTGCATTACATTATTCTCCATTCGCCTCTCATTTTCGTCTCCCCCACTTCTGAAACAATTTTCGAAAAGATTCACCTTTTCCTCGCCCCTCTTTCATTCACCTTCTCCTTCCTTATCTTTTCTCCATTACTAGCTCTTTTACCCCTCCTTTGTCTCCCGAATTTGAAGTGCTTCACTTCCAATAGAAACAAGGAGAAAATTTAAAATATGCTTGGTATAGGATGATAGAATCTTATCATAATTACACCATAAAGGGGGATTTTAAAATTCTACTCCGTAATTTTTATGTTGGGTTGACCATGCACCATAGGCAACTCTTGGATTTTGCTGGTAAAGGTAATTTTATCAAAATTGATCCTAATATTTCTTATGAAATAATAGAAGGAGTAGTTGAAATATCGCCTCCACAATCGGGTTTACCTTGCACTCACGAGGGAACTCAAGTTTTTGAGAAGCTATGTGACTTAACAATTTTTTTTGCAAAAATCCCTTGAGCCTCTTAAAAATGTCAGTGGGAACATCCACTGCATGAATATGTTGATTACTCTTTGCAATAAATGGTTGGATGCTTTAGACTTAAAAATTTCCGAATATGAGGAGAAACGCAAAGAACCTCGTGGATTTGAACATAATTCCCTTAAAAGAATAAAGACCAAAGATGACAATATCTGGATCTATTAGTGTTTTATGCCGAGCTAAGTGCGTTAAACAATTGCGCTTGTTGGGAGGCAACCTAATTTTATTTTTGTTTTTTGCTTTTTGTCCTGTTTAGCTTTGAATAATTCATCTAGCCTCTGGTTAGATGTGGTTTTGTGTTTTAATTAGTGTTTGTGCCAAGTAAGACCTTTGGGATAGCTTACGGTGATAGTTGTTTTGATCCCGCTGAAAAATATAAACTTTTGTGCCCAGTAAATACTTTCCAGGATTTTACTGAAACATGCTTTTGATCTGATTCATTTTGCTCTGGATTGGCACACAAATTTCCTAGGTTTTCCTAATTTTTCAGAATTTTTGGAGTTACAGAAGTATTCGAGAGTCACATATTGCTAGAGATTGTTCTGTTTTTGACAGATTCTGTTTTCTATGTGTTGTTCGCTTATTTTGATGAACCTATGGGTAGTATCGGGGGTATGAAACATGGAAAAGTTAGAATGCAGTAGATATTACACCAATATAAATAAAGAATGAGTTTACAATAGTACCATAAAGTGGTGATTTATTTTCTTATACTAACGGAGCTTATGAGATTTTCTGTTGAGTTTTGTGTTGTGAAGTTTTCAAGTTTTGGGTAAGGATTTGATGGACTATGGAATAAGGAGTGGCAACAGCCTAAGCTTGGGGATGCCCAAGGCACCCAAGTTAATATTCAAGGACAACCAAGAGCCTAAGCTTGGGGATGCCCTGGAAGCCATCCCCTCTTTCGTCATCGTCTATCGGTAACTTTACTTGAGGCTATATTTTTATTGACCACATGATATGTGTTTTGCTTGGAGTGTCTTGTATGATTTGAGTCTTTGATTTTTAGTTTGACACAATCATCCTTGATGTACACACCTTTTGAGAGGGACACACATGAATCGTGATTTATTAGAATACTCTATGTGCTTCACTTATATCTTTTAAGCTAGGCAATATTGCTTTAGTGCTTCACTTATATCTTTTTAGAGCATGGCGGTGGTTTTGTTTTATAGAAATTGATGAACTCTCATGCTTCACTTATATTATTTTGAGAGTCTCTAAACTGCATGGTAATTTGCTTTGGTTATAAATTTAGTCCTAATATGATAGGCATCCAAGAGGGATATAATAAAAAAATCATATAAAGTGCATTGAATACTATGAGAAGTTTGATTCCTTGTGATTGTTTTGAGATATGAAGATGGTGATATTAGAGTAATGCTAGTGGAGTAATTGTGAATTCGAGAAATACTTGTGTTGAGGTTTGTGATTCCCGTAGCATGCATGTACGATGAACTGTTATGGAACGAAGTTGGTGCATGAGGTATTTTTTTGATTGTCATCCTTTGTGTGGAGGTTGGGATTGCGCGATGGTTAACTCCTACCAACCCTTCCCCTAGGAGCATGCGCGTAGTGCTTGGTTTTGATGATAAATAGATATTTGCAATAAGTATGTGAGTTCTTTATGATTAATGTTGAGTCCATGGATTATACGCACTCTCACCCTTCCACCATTGCTAGCTTCTCTTGTGCCGCGCAAGTTTCGCCGGTACCATACACCCACCATATACCTTCCTCAAAACAGCCACCGTAACTACCTATTATGGCATTTCCATAGCCATTCCGAGATATATTTCCAGGCAAATTTACACCGTTCCATTTATTATGACATGTTTCGTCATTGTCATATTGCTTTGCATGATCATGTAGTTGACATTGTATTTGTGGCAAAGCCACCTTTCATAATTCTTTCATACATGTCACTCTTGATTCATTGCACATCCCGGTACACCGTCGAAGGCATTCACATAGAGTCATATTCTTGTTCTAAGTATCGTGTTGTAATTTTTTAGTTGTAAGTAAATAGAAGTGTGATGATCATCATTATTAGAGCATTATCCCATGCGAGGAAATAAAAAAAGAGGCCAAACAAGCCAAATAAAAAAAGAGGCCAATGAAGCCAAATAATAAAAAGAAAAAAAAAAGAAAAAATGAGAGAAAGAGAGAAGGGGCAATGTTACTATCCTTTTTCCACACTTGTGCTTCAAAGTAGCACCATGATCTTCATGATAGAGAGTCTCCTATTTTTCACATTCATATACTAGTGGGAATTTTTTTCATTATAGAACTTGGCTTGTATATTCCAACAATGGGTTTCCTCAAATCGCCCTAGGTCTTCATGAGGAAGCAAGTTGGATGCACAACCACTTAGTTTTTCTTTTTGAGCTTTCATAAAATTATAGCTCTAGTGCATTCGTTGCATGGCAATTCCTACTCACTCACATTGATATCTATTGATGGGCATCTCCATAGCCCATTGATACGCATAGTTGATGTGAGACTATCTCATCTTTTTTTCTTCTCCACAACCACCATATTCTATTCCACCTATAGTGCTATGTCCGTGGCTCACGCTCATGTATTGCGTGAAAGTTGAAAGAGTTTGAGAATACTAAAGTATGAAACAATTGCTTGGCTGAAACCGGGGTTGCGCATGAATTGAATATTTTGTGTGATGAATATGGAGCATAGCCAGACGATATGATTTTGTAGGGATAAGCTTTCTTTGTCCATGTTATTTTGAGTAGACATAATTGCCTTATTAGTATGCTTGAAGTATTATTGTTTTATGTCAATATTAAAATTTTTGTTTTGAATTTTACGCATCTGAACATTCATGCCACAGTAAAGAAAATTACATGGATTAATATGTTAGGTAGCATTCCACATCAAAAAAAATCTGTTTTTATCATTTACCTACTCGTGGACGAGCAGGAATTACCCTTGGGGATGCTTGATACGTCTCCAATGTATCTATAATATTTTAATGTTCCATGCTATTATATTATCTGTTTTGGATGTTTCATATGCATTAATATGCTATTTTATTTTATTTTTGGGACTAACCTATTAACCTAGAGCCCAGTGCCATTTCCTGTTTTTTCCCAGTCTTTGAGTTTCACAGAAAAGGAATACCAAACCGGAGTACAAATGGAATGAAACCTCCGCGATGATTTTCTTGGACCAGAAGGCAACCAGGAGACTTGGAGATGAAGTCGGAAGAGCCAAGAGGCGGCCACAATGACAGAGGGCACGCCCAAGGGGTAGGGCGCCCCCCACCCTTGTTTACCCCTTGTGCACCTCCTGACCTAATTCTTTCCACTTACATATTCCCATATATACCCAAACCAATAGAGGCATATGTCGGTGACAAAACCGGCGGATCTCGGGTAGGGGGTCCCGATCTATGCGTCTAAGGCTAATGGTAACATGAGGCAAGGGACACGATGTTTTACCCAGGTTTAGGCCCTCTTGATGGAGGCAAAACCCTACTTCCTGCTTGATTGATATTGATGATATGAGTGTTACAAGAGTTGATCTACCACGAAAACATAGAGGCTAAACCCTAGAAGCTAGTCTGTGATGATTATGATTCTGTCTCTAAGGACTAAACCGTCCGGTTTATGTAGACACCGGAGAGGGCTAGGGTTTACATTGAGTCGGTTACAAAGAAGGAAATATAATATCCGGATCGCCAAGCTTGTCTTCCACGCAAAGGAGAGTCCCATCCGGACACGGGACGAAGTCTTGAGTCTTGTATCTTCACGGTCCAACAGTCCGGCCAAAGTATATAGTCCGGCTTTCCGGATACCCCCTAATCCAGGACTCCCTCAGTAGCCCCTGAACCAGGCTTCAATGACGATGAGTCCGGCGCGCAGTTTGTCTTCGGCATTGCAAGGCGGGTTCCATCTCCGAATACTCCAAAGTAATTATCGAACACTTAAATCGTGTTCAGATTTGCAAGATGATCTTCACATACCACCATAGAGAGCATATCACTTCATAAATCTGATCTGCTGGTAATTTTTGTATGGCATGCTCCTGCATCGTGGCCTGGCCTAACACGAACCGGTTTTTCTTGGCTTGCCCCGATGCGCGTTGCGAGGCGGTTTTACTGACACACCTTGCCAAAGCAGAGATCGTGCTCCCCTTATCGCAGGATCTTCCATTAATACAGGCGCATGCGTCCCCACGACGTCGGTTGGTATGACTCTGTGTGTTTAGGTAAGTCCCGAGCGGTTACGCTGAGGACGCTTGATATTCACCCCCTTTATAAAGGGGCCTAGGACTATCCCTCTTTTCCACCACTCTTGTGCCTTTTCGCATCTCGAGTTCTAACACCCGAAACCCAAGCTCAAGCACCTCGGATCCTCAACCATGTCCGGATCCAACCCTCAAGGCCGGTGGGTGGCCTCCTCGGTCACAGAGGAGGACATTGCAAAGCTTAGGGAGGTCGGATATCTATCCATCGACATTAAGCACAGGCTTCCTGCTCCAGGGCAGGTCATCCCTACTCTCGAGCCCAACGAGAGCGTCGTATTCATTTCTCACTTCCTCCGTGGCTTGGGCTTCACCCTTGATCCCTTTGTGAGAGGGCTCATGTTTTATTATGGGTTAGATTTTCATGATCTAGCTACAGACGCTATCCTCCATATCTCGTCGTTCATCATTGTGTGCGAAGCTTTTCTCCACGTCACTCCACACTTCGGCTTATGGCTCAAGACCTTCAATGTGAAGCCGAAGAAGATTGAGGGGCGACACGTGGAGTGCGGAGGTGCTGTAATAAGCAGGAATGCCGACACCCCATGGCCAGAGGGCTCCTTCCCAGAGGTGTCCGATCTACAGCAGCGGAGATGGTTTTACGTTACGGCTCCCACAGGCACAAAGTGGGTGGCTGCCCCCGACTTCTGTTCGGGCCCTCCTTCTCAACTGGCGTGATGGACCAATATAGGACGGGATTGGGGATCTGCTAGTGATGTACCAACACTGTAGAGCCATATCCGGGAGCTTCTTGAGAGGGACATTAGCCTTGTCAGCATAATTCATGTAATGCTAATCCGACGGATGTTGCCGTGCAAACGCCGGCCTCTCCGGATGTGGGAGTTCAATCCAGAAGGTCCTCGGACTATTCTGCACTTCTTCGGCCTGACGCTCGAAGGGATATGTAAATTATTCTTCGGACCACAAGTAAAGTGTCCGGATACCATCGATGATGCGGGCCTGAGCTGCAATCGCCCAGATACCCAAGTAAGTAACCCAGAAACCGAACACTTCGTCTATTTTTATCATAGTCATTATTCTGAAAATCCTCCGTGGCCAGGAGTGGCTCAGCAAGGCGGAGAGAATCAGGTGTCCGGCACCACTTCCCGAAGGCTCGCCAAGTCTAGCCAAGATGCTTGGCCGTGTGCTAAGTAACGTGCCCTCGGGGAAAGGCGAAGGGAAGAACAGATAAGCAGGACTTCACACATTGCACATCCAAACCAGGGGAATTGTTACCTCCCCAGAGGGGGATAGTTGGGGAGGGGAACCTAAGGTCTCCTCTCCTTGCAGGAAGAAGAGGGCCGCCTCCGAAGACTTGGAGACGGAGGCGCCCAGACAAGGGAAGAAAACTTCACCAGGGGGGCCTGCCCTGAAGGGCGTCTTTACCGCGCCATGCCCGCAAATGCGCCAGCCCTCAGCCGAGATGTAAGTTAATTGTAAATACAAAGCTAGTGCTTCCACCTCCAAGAACAGTAACTAGGATCCATACTTTGCAGTCCGGCTAGTAGCTCTTCTCGACAGAGTTCGTCTTCGGGGGATCTTCTTCCGAAGATGATGGAGAGTGAAACCCCACCAACCACTCCGCCTCATGGGGCGGGCGACCCCGAGGTGTCATCACGGAGGAGTCCTGATTTGCCGAGGCTAGAAGCTAGTACCTCGCCCACCCTGAGCCCGGAGCGTTCGGCTCCCACGGGGGGCGGTAAGGAGGGTCCAACACAGTTGGGAGACCGGTCGGATACGCTGTCGAGCCTTCTGGAGCGAGCTGCTCTCTCGGAGGATCACTGTTCATTAATGAGCACAGTGCTTAAGAAGATTTCGTCTGCCACAGGCTGGTTGAATGAAGCTTTTATGAGCCTGCTCAAAGGCTTTGAGGTATGAAACAAAATACGTAATTCTTGATCTATGGCGGCGCACTAGGTGTGCTCCATATGGATAGTAGCCCATGAGACTCTGGTTGCCAACCCAAGGCGGCAAACGGAGGATCACATCATTGAATAATGATCATACTGTTTTTTATGCGCAGGTGGCTAAGGGTCCAGCAGACGACCGGTCCGTTGAAGTTGCTGAACTGAGGCGTTAGATTGGAGTTATTGATGCCGATATCACACTTGTGAACGAGCGGCTTAACGAGTCACAAGGTATGTTCTCCGCTTTCCTTATTTGTTATAGGAAAAACTGAGAGGAGCATAATGCTAATGTTATATGCTTGGACTGTAGATGGAGCTGCTGCCGTGGAAGCCCTGAGGGTGGAGCTTGCCCTGGCCAAGGAACAAGCCCGGGCTAGCAATGCGGCTGCCCTAAAGGCGGTCGAAGAGTTGAGAGCCGAACAGGCTGCTCGTCGCCGAAGCGAAGGCAAAATAGCCGAAATGGCTGTGGAGCTAAAAAATGCCGCCGACCAGTATGAGCTCCTTGAAAAAGATAACAAGGCTAATTCAGCTGACCTGAAAAAGGCCCTTGATGCGGCCAAGGAGATGCGTTCCGAGATTAGGGATGCGCGGGAGGAGCTTCGACAGGGTTGAGAAATCGCGGCTGGAAACCCTTATTTGTTGCGGATGAAGTTTTTAGATCCGAAGTACGCTCCTCTGGATCGACGCTGGAGTCCTGCAGATGCCTATGCGGATTTGGCGAAGAATACGGCTGATCCGGCCAAGTTTTTTGAGGACCAAAAAGATGATGAAGTGTAAAAGCTATTCTAGTCGCAATTCAGCGCTCCAACACACACATTGCCTTTGAGTGAGAGGATGGCTGTTGTGGCCGAGCTCCACAGGTTGTCCGGTCTTGCAATGCAGTCTGTAATAGACCATCTATGGCCAAAGGGGCCTAAGCCGAACAGTTATTTTGGTTTAGTGCAACAATACCTTGGGGCTGTATTGCGGATCGATGCCATGAAGAGCTCAGCGTGCATAGAGGGTGCACGGATGGCTCTTGCCCGCGTTAAAGCATATTGGACAGATATGGAGGCCAACATCGTTGCGACCCAGAATCCGGCGGGGGGGCAGGATCCGGCCGAGCACATCTTGGAGTAGGTAGCAAAAGGTGCTCGCTTAATAGAAGCTCAGTGCTCGAAGAATGTCATGTTCGAGTGATAAATCGTGTCATTGTAAAAACAATGTTATTTTGATTATGGAGGCTATATTTATACTTTTCACCTGAAAGTGTTATTGTGCCTCCTGTGCGGCCGTTTTATATATATGCAATTCTGAAAGTTAGCAGTCGTTGGCTTCGGCCCCCACGCATATAATGCGGGGGTGTTCATGAAAATATGCATAATCACACTTGATCCAACGTCTTGGTCCATTAAGGAGGTGATTGCATGTCGAACTAGGCAACCGGACTATATAGCTTTAACACTTTGACTTAGCCATAGGAGTTTGACGGTGGGGCTACTATGTAGCCCCTTGAACCTTTTCATGCATCCGAATCCGGGCGTATGTGTACATGACCGGTAAGCGGTCCTTCATTAATGCGGAGGAACCCTAAAGGTTTCGATGAGTCTTCGAGTGGTTGAACAGTCTCTCGCTTTATCATGACAGTCAGTTTTCGGCTTTCTCTACTGAGGTGCTCATCCAGAATAATGAGGGCACAATTGCAATAGTTCTCCTTTGGCCGCCTTAGCCAATAAGAACAGAACGTAAGGCGGCGAACCCAGGAGCTGGGCAAACCCAACATTTGACCAAAGACATGATTCGGAGCTGATGCATATAAGGCCAAACTCGCGACGCCGAACACTCCCGAATGTATTCGGACTTTATAACATATACTGGGCTGAGTAACACCCTTTATTATGAACCATGTATTCCCAAGTACGTGCATTAGTCTGTCGTGGCGAAATGCCAATAACGGCAGTATCCTCTGTGGGTGTAGTACCCATGGGATGTGTAAGCAACAAGAGAAAATAAAGAAGGTTTACACAGGGGCTTACTAAAGAGAAACCTTTGAGCGGGGCCCTGCTTCACGTTTGCGCCTTTGTCCCCGTTGTGCCGTGTCCTGGGAGGGTGTAGCACGAATGGTGTCTATAAAAAGAAAAACTCATGTAGAAGAGTATGACGTAAGCGTGCGAAAAGTTGGCTATCACTAATGGATAGTAAAAGTGTAAGACATTAGCCTGTTAATAAGGTCAGGCCGAGAATTGGGCTTTATTAATTATCTATAGCCCCTGGTGTCCTCTATGGGATTACATGTGTGGCGCCTAGACAAGGTTTATCTGGGTTGCCGGAATCGTCTAATCGTGTTCATGGTCTTAACGACAAATCATGCTTTCTGGTATTAGAGGCCGCTTAAAGTATGGCTGCTGGAGTCGTCGTGCATTCTTCTGTGCGTAAGGAACGCTCTGTGTTTCCGATAACGGTGATGAGGCCACGTGGACCGGGCATCTTGAGTTTAAGGTAGGCGTAGTGCGGTACTGCGTTGAAGCGGGCGAAGGCCATTCTCCCAAGCAATGCATGATAGCCGCTTTGGAGGGGGGCGATGGTGAAGAATAGTTCTTCGCTTCTGAAGTTGCCCGGGGAACCAAATGTTACCCTAGTACGAGGGAGCCCCTACAGTGGGCTTCGACGCCTGGTATCACCCCTTCAAATGTGGTGTTACCTTGGCTGATTCTAGACGGGTCTATCCCCATCCTGTGGACAGTGTCCTGGTATATTAGATTAAGACTACTGCCGCCGTCCATGAAGACGTGAGTGAGATGGTATCCGTCGATTATTGGGTCAAGCACCAAGGCAGCTGATCCTCCGTGCCGAATACTTGTCGGGTAGTCCCTGTGATCGGAAGTGATCGGGCAGGCCGCCAAGCGATTAAGTTTGGGTGCGACGGGCTCCATAGCGTATGCGTCTTTGAGCGCGTGTTTGCGCCTTCTCGTGGGTATGTGAGTCGCGTGGATCATGTTTATTGTTTTTACCTCTGGTGGGAATTTTTTCATTCCCCCAGTGTTCAGCAGGCGAGGCTTATCCTTGTCTTCACTTGGTGTTTCCCTTCCCTTGTGTTCGGCATTTAATTTGCCGGCCTGCTTAAAGACCCAGCATTCTCTATGAGTGTGGTTCGCAGGTTTTCGAGGGTGCCATGGATTTGGCACAGTCTGTCCAGGACTTTGTTCAGGCCGGACGGTCCTTCTTTGCTGCTTTTAAATGGATTCTCTTGTTGACCGGGTCAAGAGCCCCTGAATCCGGCGTTGACCGTAGTGTTGTCCGGACTTTCTTCCTTGTTTCGACGTTTGTTTTTATTGCGCCGTGGCTTCTTGTTGCCATCCCTGATTTTGGATGTACTTGGGTCGCTGGTGCCTCTACGGGCCAACCAACTGTCTTCACCCGCGCAAAAGCGGGTCATAAGGCTTGGTAGGGCTGCCATTGTCCTCGGCTTTTCTTGGCCGAGGTGTCTGGCTAGCCACTCGTCCCGGATACTGTGCTTGAAGGCCGCTAGGGCTTCGGCATCTGGACAGTCGAAATTTGATTCTTCTTAGTGAGGAATCTGTTCCAAAGCTTGCGGGCAAACTCTCCGGGCTGTTGAATTATGTGACTTAAATCATCCGCATCCAGAGGTCGGACATAGGTCCCTTGAAAATTGGCCCTGAAAGCGTCCTCAAGTTCCTCCCAACTTCTGATTGAATTTTTGGGGAGGCTTTTCAACCAGTGTGGAGCTAGTCCTTTCAACTTGAGGGGAAGATATTTGATGGCGTGGAGGTCGTCCCCCCGAACCATGTGGATATGCAGGATGAAATCCTCAATCCAGACCCTGGGGTCTGTTGTTCCGTCATATGCCTCTATGTTCACAGGTTTAAAACCCTGTGGAAATTCATGGTCCAGTACCTCTTTGGTGAAGCACAGTGGGTGAGCAGCCGCTCTGTATCTGGACATGTTGTGGCATGCCGTCGGCTGTTGTTGTGTCCGGTGCTGATTCCGAACTGGTATCTGATCAGTCTGATCGTTTTGGTGACCATAGTCCTGCGCCGGGGCGTGTCCTCTAGATCCATAGATGGACCTGGTCGCGCCGGCCTTTTTATCCAGGAGCTCACGTAAATCGTGTGCGGCGTTAGTAGATGCTCTATTGCGGTTACGGAGTGGTTGGTTCAGCCTACTGGTCGTATTGTTCTTCGGTGGAACAGCCTCATCGTCGAATTCTGGTAGCAGCTTGCGCTTTGGATAACTCTTTGTTTGGCGATCGTTGCCGTACTTTTCTTTAGTGTCCAGCACTTTATTCTATTTGCGATTGAGCGTTTCCTGTGCAGCCTTAAGCCTTTGCTTCTGCTTCTTTAGACTTCTCACGGTGGCCATAAGCCTTCTGTGGAGGTTATCTCGTTCCAAATGTGTTTCCGGGGTGATGAATGCATCGTAGTTCGGACTGTGCTCTTGTCCCGAGGCAGTTTGATGAGTTCGTCCCTCGGGATCACTGTGATCGGGCGTCTGCTCTAGGCTTTGTTCGGTGTGACCTGGCTCATCTTGCTCCATTGCTGGGTCCATATGGTCGTTGTTGCCCTCGGATTTGACTAGGGTGTCGATCTTTCTAGCGCTATTATCGCTATTTTTACTGTTGCTGGACTTGGAGCGGCGTCTGTGCCGTCGTTTTGGCTTTTGTCCGGGAGTTTTATCCTCCGGTTTTTCGCCGTCGTCCTCCTTAGGCGTATCCACCATGTATACATCGTATGACAAGGTGGTAGTCCAGTGCCCCATTGGTGGTGGTTCTGAATCGTCTCCTGCGCCGACGTTCATACCATCGGTATCGTCGGAGTCGAAGTCAAGCATGTCTGATACATCGTCGACAATGGCTATAAAGTGGGTGGTGGGTGGGCAACGAATTTCTTCGTCGCCTTCTTCCCAGTTGAGCCGGACATAGTCCGACCAAGAGTCTCCTGACAAAGAGAGAGACTTTAATGAGTTCAGCATGTCGCCGAAGGGAGAGTGCTGGAAGATATCCGCAGCGGTGAACTCCGTTACTGGAGCCCAACCAGATTCGGTGGGCTCGGGGGTGCACGGACTGGAACCTACAGTCGGACACGAGTCCGGGGGTCCGGTGTCACAGGCTTCCTTGGGGATGAAGTCTGTGTTCGGCTCTACCGCCGGTGAGCATGCGGCCTCCTGGTCGGGTTCCATCCATCCGTCCTCGGATGACGCAACCTGCCCCGGATTTTGGCCCGGAGCACCTGCAGGTGCGATATCCCGAGTATTGTCAGACAGCAGATCTAAGCCGTGCTCGTCGTGACTGTTCGGTGCTTCTGGCGCAGGCCCGAATCCGCTGAAGATCAAGTCTCCGCGGATATCGGCCAGTAGTTCATGTTTCCGAATCTGACTTGATGGCCAGGGGCGTAGCTGTCGATCTGCTCCCGATGGCCAAGCGAATTGGCCCGCAGTGCAAAGCCGCCGAACACGAAGGTCTATCCGGGGAGAAAAGTCTCACCCTGGACCGTGTTGTTGTTGATGATTGAAGGAGCCATCAAGCCTTGCAGCGACGACACAGAAGAACTCTCAATGAAAGCACCAATGTCAGTGTCAAAACCGGCGGATCTCGGGTAGGGGGTCCCGATCTATGCGTCTAAGGCTAATGGTAACAGGAGGCAAGGGACACGATGTTTTACCCAGGTTCGGGCCCTCTTGATGGAGGTAAAACCCTACTTCCTGCTTGATTGATATTGATGATATGAGTGTTACAAGAGTTGATCTACCACAAGATCGTAGAGGTTAAACCCTAGAAGCTAGCCTATGATGATTATGATTCTGTCTCTAAGGACTAAACCCTCCGGTTTATATAGACACCGGAGAGGGCTAGGGTTTACATGGAGTCGGATACAAAGAAGGAAATATAATATCCGGATCGCCAAGCTTGTCTTCCATGCAAAGGAGAGTCCCATCCGGACACGGGACGAAGTCTTGAGTCTTGTATCTTCACGGTCCAATAGTCCAGCCAAAGTATATAGTCTGGCTGTCCGGATACCCCCTAATCCAGGACTCCCTCAGCATCCACGAAAACACTTTTCCACCGTCGCAACCTTGTGTGCCCATGAGATCCTATCTAGGGGCCTTTTCTGGCATCCTGTCGGAGGGATTCGATCATGGAGGGCTTCTACATCAAAACCATTGCCCTTCCGATGAAGCCTGAGTGGTTTACCACAGACCTGCGGGTCCGTAGCTAGTAGCTAGATGGATTCTTCTCTCTCTTTGATTCTCAATACCATGTTCTCATTGTTGTTCTTGGAGATCTATTCGATGTAATACTTTTTGTGGTGCATTTGCCGAGATCTGATGAATTGTGGATTTATGATCAGCTTATGTATGAATATTATTTGAATCTTCTATGAATTCTTATATGCATGATTTGATATCTTTGTAATTCTCTTTGAACTATTAGTTTGGTTTGGCCAACTAGATTGGTTTTTCTTGCAATGGGAGAAGTGCTTAGCTTTGAGTTCAATCTTGCGGTGTCCTTTCCCTGTGAAGTAGGGGCAGCAAGGCACGTATTGTATTGTTGCCATCAAGGATAAAATGATAAAGTTTTCATCATATTGCTCGAGTTAATTCCTCTACATCATGTCATCTTAATTAATGTGTTACTCCGTTCTTTATGAACTTAATATTCTAGATGCATGCTGGATAGCGGTTGATGTGTGGAGTAATAGTAGTAGATGCAGGCAGGAGTCGGTCTACTTGACACGGTGTAAAGGTTCTGATCTATTATTCTTGCAATCTTATTTTCCGATCTACTATTATTGCAATCTTTTACTTTTTGATCTACGATGCATCTGCGAGTACTCGTGTGCGATGATTAGTTAGTTACATGATACTTCTCCAACGTATCTATAATTTTTGATTGTTCCATGCTATTATATTATGTGTTTTGGATGTTTTATGTGCATTAATATGCAATTTTATATTATTTTTGGGACTAACTTATTAACCTAGAGCCTAGTGCATGTTCCTGTTTTTTCCCTGTTTTTGAGTTTCGCAGAAAAAGAATACGAAACGGAGTCCAAACGGAATGAAACATTTACGATAATTTTTCTTGGATCAGAAGAAAATCAGGAGACTTGGAGATGAAGTCGGAAGAGCAATGAGGCTCCACAAGGACGGAGGACGCACCCAGGGGGGTAGGGTGCGCCGCCCACCTTTGTGACCCATATATCCCCAAACCGACAGAGGCATCCATGAAAACACTTTTTCGGCGCCGCAACCTTGTGAGCCCGTGAGATCCCATCTATGGGCTTTTTCCGGTGTCCTGTTGGCGAGGGTTTCGATCACGGAGGGCTTCTACATCAATCACATTGTCCTTTCGATGAAGCATGAGTAGTTTACCACATACCTGCGAGTCCATAGCTAGTAGCTAGATGGCTTCTTCTCTCTCTTTGATTCTCAATACCATGTTCTCATCGTTGTTCTTGGAGATCTATTTGATGTTATTCTTTTTGCGGTGTGTTTGCCGAGATCTGATGAATTGTGGATTTATGACTAGCTTATCTATGGATATTATTTGAATCTTCTCTGAATTCTTATATGCATGATTTGATATCTTTGTAATTCTCTTTGAACTATCGGTTTGGTTTGGCCAACTAGATTGGTTTTTCTTGCAATGGGAGAAGTGCTTAGCTTTGGGTTCAATCTTGTTGTGTCCTTTCCCAGTGACAGTAGGGGAGGCGAGGCACGTATTGTATTGTTGCCATCGAGGATAAAAATATAGGGTTTTCATTATATTGCTTGAGTTAATTCCTCTACATCATGTCATCTTACTTAATGTGTTACTTCGTTCTTTATGAACTTAATACTCTAGATGCATGCTGGATAGCGGTCGATGTGTGGAGTAATAGTAGTAGATGCAGGCAAGAGTCGGTCTACTTGACACGGACGTGATGCCTATATTCATGATCATTGCCTTAGATATCGTCATAACTTTGCGCTTTTCTATCAATTGCTCAGCAGTAATTTTTTCACCCACCATATTATTTTCTATCTTGAGAGAAGCCTCTAGTGAAACCTATGGCCCCCGGGTCTATTTTCCATCATATAAGTTTCCGATCAACAATCTTAGTTTCCGATCTACTATTTTTGCAATCTTTTACTTTTCGTTCTATAAACAAAAAATACCATAAATATTACTTTATTGTTTATCTATCTCTATCAGATCTCACTTTTCCAAATAACCATGAAGGAATTGACAACCCCTTTATCGCGTTGGGTGCAAGTTTGTTTGATTCTTTGTGAAGGTATGGTGATTTGTGTGTTGTCTCCTACTGGATTGATTCCTTGGTTCTCAAACTAAGGGAAATAGTTATCTCTACTTTGCTGCATCACCCTTTCATATTCAAGGGAAAACCCAACGCAAGCTCAAGAAGTAGCATTACACATATGTTTCCTTATGTTAACACGTGTGTGATAAATAACACGTGGCACTGCATACGGTATTTGGGTTGTGTGTGTGCTCCACCTAGTCTTCCCGCACTCCAGCGAATGCTTCCCGTGCTCCAGGTGAGTGAACTGTAAAATCCACGCCTCTTCCCTCATCGGTTTCCCGCCACCAGCTAATGGCTTGCTGCATATAACCCAGGTGGCAACGCACCGTCACGGCATTCTGCGCAGATATAGTCCTCACCCATCTACCATTAGTTATTACAAGCATGCCACGAAATGACCAAAGCTTGGACGGTGGCCCCTATCTACGTTACATCTTCGGCGAGGAGAATGAGCCGGAGCAGGTCAGGGAGCAAGAGCTTCATTGTCCGGTGCATGCACCATGGCCCATCGGCAGCGCTGTCAGCGTGATAGTCCTTGGGACCACAATCGACATATTGCAGAGGAGGTGTGATGAGCAGTTTGCCATCCACCGAGCAAAAGATCTAGAGGTGCTCGGCAGCATGATCGACGGCTGAAAGCACAAGTGTTCCCTGGGTGATTTCGTAATTCATGACAACATATCTCTTGTTGGACTAATACTTCTACCTAGTGCATTTCAGATAAGTTCAACATTGGAGTGGCATGGACATGGACAAGAGGATGTGGAACCCCTTCAAGATGCCAAGGACAAATATTGGCAAAAGCTCAAGACTCTACATTTTCCATTTTAGTGATCCAAGATCACATTGAGTCCATAGGAAAGCCAATACTATTAAAATGGGATGAGGTGCTGCTTGATGGCTTGCTTGCTCAAAGTGCTTAGTGATATACTCCAAAACCCTCAGCCACTTTCTCACATCCACATTTGTCCCAAACCTAAATGTCAAACTCGGGCACATCGACTTTGTCTATCCGGCGCCACCGAGTTTCATCTTGATCAGCCACTGCTAAACCCTAGTCACTTCGGTCTCACCGATGGGATCTCGGCCTCACCAAGATGGACTAGCAATCTCTGTGTGACCTGGTGCAACATTTTCGGTCTAACCAAGTTGGTGCAGTCGGTCCCATCGAGTTTGCTTGACCAATCCTCTATTTACTTATTACCAAAATCGGTCTCACCGAGTTTGATTAATCGGTCAAACCGAGTTGAGGTTTTACCCTAACCCCTGCACATCGTTCCCACCGAGATGACTATATTGGTCTCACTGAAAATCCTAACGTTCACATTTTGAACTAAATTGGTCCGAGCGAGTTTGCTGATTTGGTCCCACCGAGTTTGGGAATCTGTGTGTAACGGTTAGATTTTGTGTGGAGGCTATATATACCCCTCCGCCCACTCTTCATTCGTGGAGAGAGCCATCAGAAGAAACCTACACTTCCACTACTCATTTTCTGAGAGAGAACCACCTACTCATGTGTTGAAACCAAGATATTCCAATCCTACCATATGAATCTTGATCTCTAGCCTTCCCTAAGTTGCTTTCCACTCAAATCATCTTTCCACCATAGCCAAATCTGTGTGAGAGAGTTGAGTATTGGGGAGACTATCATTTGAAGCACAAGAGCAAGGAGTTCATCAACAACACACCATCTATTACCTTTTGGAGAATGGTGTCTCCTAGATTAGTTAGGTGTCACTTGGGAGCCTCCGTCAAGATTATGGAGTTGAACCAAGGAGTTTGTAAGGCCAAGGAGATCGCCTACTTCGTGAAGATCTACCCTAGTGAGGCAAGTCCTTCGTGGGCGATGACCATGATGGGATAGACAAGTTGCTTCTTCGTGGACCCTTCGTGGGGGGAGCCCTCCATGGACTCGTGCAACCGTTACCCTCCTTGGGTTGAAGTCTCCATCAACGTGGATGTACGATAGCACGACCTATCGGAACCATGCCAAAAATCTCGGTGTCTCCAATTGTGTTTGCACACTCCAATCCCATCCCTTTACTTTCTTGCAAGTTGCATGCTTTAATCTCCGCTGCTCATATACTCTTTGCATGCTTGTTTGAATTATATTGTGTATGCTTGAAATTGTGTTAATCTACCACTTCAACTTGAAAAACTTAAAAATTGCCAACTTTGTTTGTTGAGGGTCTAATCACCCCCCAGACACCTCTTCTTGATCCTTTCAATTGGTATCAGAGAGCTTTGGTCTCCATTGCTTTGGTTTAATCACCATTGGAGGAAGATGGATGAGTCTACATTGGGGAGTCTTCGACGTAGAGTGCCTATGCTTGATGGAGAGTTCTTTAGTGAGTGGAAAATTGAGATGCTTGGAATTTTTCATGAATATCACTTGAACAAGTACATTACTACTCCTTGTGAACCCCTTGTTGATCACTTACATCCTACACATGATGAGTCTCTTGACATGATTCATAATCTTAGAACTATCAATCTTATCATTAGAGGATTGCCTAGAAATTTGATGGGATACTTGCCTACTCTTGATTGTGCTTATACTATATGGAGATTTCTTGAGGAACGATTTCTAGACTATTCCTTGAAAAACTTAGATGAGATTCTTCACAAGTCTATTGCTTTTGAATAAGATGAATCCCAATGATCCTAAGTTTTGGGATTGTTTATTAGAGGTTACCAATCTTATGCGTGCCAAAGGAGATGTTGAAATCATTAGCAATATTATTTCCGAAGCTATTATAATTCATAGAGATGAACATTGTCAAAATCATATATCTAATGAATCACTCTCTCTAGGAAATGATCATTTGCAAGATGATGTTGAATATGGATACTATGATGAAGATGATGATAATGACTTTGATCTTGAAGAGTCCATGAGACACTTTGGTCTTATGGCTAATCCTCCCGGCTACATGGCTGGAGGAAAGGAATGGGTCCTTGATAGTGGATGTACCGATCACATGATCGGAGATAAAGATATGTTTCGTGAGCTTGCTAAAAATGACGGCCCTCAAAAGTATGTCACTTTCGGTGATAACTCAAAGGGTAAGGTGGTTGGCCTTGGTAAGGTGGCCATCTCACACGACAGCTCCATACAAAATGTTATCCTCGTTGAATCCCTTGGCTATAATCTCCTTTCTGTATCTAGCCTAGCTGAATTTGGTTTCAATGTCCTATTTACTAAAGTAGATTGCCAAGTGTTTCGAAGAGATAATCATAAAATGGTCTTTACTGGCATACATAGAGGTGATCTATGCATTGTTGATTTCACTAAAAAAGGCTCAACCTAGAACTTGCTTAATCGCTAAATCTTCCAAAGGCTCGTTGTGGCATAGACGGTTAGGTCATGTGGGCATGCGAAACCTTGACAAGCTTTTTAAAGGTGATCATATCCTTGGTGTTAAAGATGTCATATTTGATAAGGATAGACTTTGCAGCCCTTGCCAAGCAGAAAAACAGGTTGGAGGAAGCCACCCCGTGAAGAGCATCATGACCACGAGGAGACCGCTCAAGCTACTTCACATGGATCTTTTCGGTCCCAACGCTTACAAAATTCTCGGTGGTAGCTCATTTGGACTAGTCATCGTTGATGATTTTTCAAGATTTACGTGGGTGTTCTTTCTTGATGATAAATCGCAGGTTCAAAAGATCTTCAAAAACTTTGCTAGGAAGGCCCAAAATCAATTTGAAGTGAAGATCAAGAAGGTTCACAGCGACAACGGAATGGAGTTTAAGAACGCCAATGTGGACACCTTTCTTGACGAAGAAGGGATCTCACATGAGTTCTCGGCTGCGTACACACCTCAAAAAAATGGAGTTGTTGAGAGGAAGAACCGGACGCTCATCGAAATGGCGAGAACGATGCTTGATGAATACAAGACACCAAAACACTTTTGGGCAGAAGCGGTGGAGACAGCTTGTCATGCAATGAATCGTCTATATCTTCACAAGCTACTTGGCAAGACGGCATACGAGCTCCTCACCGGTAACAAACCCCAAGTTGGATACTTTCGGGTATTTGGCTCAAAGTGTTACATTCTTGACAAGCATCGTCGTTCAAAATTTGCTCCAAAGTCTCATGAAGGTTTCCTACTCAGTTATGGCTCAAACTCTCACACTTACCGTGTCTACAACAATTTGTGTTTGATAGAAAGACTGTAAGGGTACCCCCTATAGTATAATTGGTGCAACAAACCCAAATTGCAAGCACCATGCCTTGAACCTGGGTAGGTGGGAAGGCATTAGCCCCTTCCCACCACTAGGCTATGCCTTAGTCACCCGAAAGGTTGAAAAGACGGTAGATGTGAAGTTTGATGAATCTAACGGCTCGCAAGTAGAGCAATTGCCAATTGATGTAGGTGACAAAGATCCTTCAGAAGCAATACAAGACTTGTCTATCGACAAGATTCGCCCAACAAAGGTGAAGGAGAGTACCTCATCTGTCCAAGTGGAAGCCTCAACCTCACACCAAGGTGAACCACAAGTTGACTTGGAGGCACCCACAAGTGGGACACATCAAGACGATGAGAACGAGGGTGTACAACAAGATGAACCTCGATGACCTCCTTCTCCACCTCCACGGGAGAACAATCTCGCCAACAACAACGAAGAAAGACAAGAAGAAGAACAGGACAATGAAGAGGATGTTCCACCCTGACCCAAACAAAAGCTATCACGAGTTCGAGCAAGAGTCTCAAGAGATCATCCCATCCAACAAATCTTTGATGACATTCAAACCGGGAGAATTACTCTCTCTAAAACTCGTTTAGCTAACTTTTGTCAACATTACTCATTCATTTCTAGCATTGAACCTATGAAGGTTGAAGAAGCATTGGAAGATCCGGATTGGATAATTGCCATGCACGAAGAACTACACAACTTTGAGAGGAACCAAGTGACGTTGGTTGAGAAGCCTGATGAGAAGCATAATGTCATTGGAACCAAATGGGTATTTCGGAACAAGCAAGATGAAGATGGACAAGTTGTACGCAACAAGGCTCGTCTCATTGCTCAAGGCTACACTCAAGTCAAAGGTATGGACCATGGTGAGACTTATGCCCCACTTGCTAGACTTGAGTCCATTCGCATCTTACTTGCCTATGCCAATCATCATGACATTACCTTATATCAAATGGACATCAAAAGTTCTTTTCTTAATGGAGAAATTGAGGAGGAAGTTTATGTTAAACAACCTCCCGGCTTTGTTAATCCTAAAAAAACCAATCATGTTTAGAAACTTCACAAAGCTCTTTATGGTCTTAAGCAAGCTCCCAGAGCTTGGTATAAATGCTTGACTAAGTTTCTCCTTGATAAAGGGTTTGAAATTGGTAAGATTGATTCTACACTCTTTACCAAGAGGGTTAATGGATAATTATTTGTGTGCCAAATTTATGTGGATGATATCATATTTGGATCTACTAACCCTCATTTTAGTGAGAAGTTTGGGAAGCTTATGTCGGAGAAGTTTGAGATGTCTATGATGAGTGAACTCAGTTCTTTCTTGGTTTGCAAATCAAGAAAACTAAGGAGGGAACCTTTATCTCTCAAACGAAGTATACCAAGGACTTATTCAAGAAGTTCAACATACAAGAATGCAAAGGTATGAATACCCCCATGCCTACTAGTGGACATCTTGACTTGACAAAGGATGGCGAACCGGTTGACCAAAAGGTTTACCGCTCTTTGATTGGTTCATTGTTATATCTATGTGCATCCTATCCCGATATCATGCTAAGTGTGTGCATGTGTGCACGATATCAAACTGCCCCCAAAGAATGTCATCTTAAGGCTGTGAACAGGATAGTGAGATACTTGATACATACACCAAATTTTGGCATTTGGTATCCTAAGAGGTCTTCTTTTGATCTTGTTGGCTACTCCAACTCGGACTATGCCGGTGACAAGGTGGATAGAAAGTCCACTTCGGGTACTTGTCAATTTCTTGGTAGATCTCTTGTGTCTTGGTCCTCCAAGAAACAAAACCCAGTATCCTTATCCACCGCCGAAGCGGAATACATTGCCGCTCATTCATGTTGTGCTCAATTACTTTGGATTACCCAAACTCTTAAAGATTATGGCATATATGTGAAACATGTTCCATTGCTTTGCGACAATGAAAGTGCAATTAAGATTGCTCATAATCCCGTGCAACATTCTCGAACTAAGCACATTGAAGTTTGTCATCATTTCATTCGAGATCATGTTGCTAAGGGAGATATCAAACTTAAGCATGTTCGTACCGACAAGCAGTTGGTAGATATATTCACTAAACCACTTGATGAGAAAGTGTTTTGCAGGTTGAGAGGTGAGTTGAACATCATTGATGCCTCAAATTTGTAGTAGAAACTCCATGTGGATGCATGCAAGGCATGAGCCTTACTTTGACTAGTCCTTAACCATTCTCTTACGATGATGATCATATGTCTTGGATACTCTTGTACTCTTGCATGCTACCTAACCCTTGTAGATACTTGGATACGCCCAATTCTATAAGATTGCAACTCAATCACACTTTGAGCAATCTCTACATCTCCAAGTCTCTACAATGGTGGATGACGACAAGGAAGCGCGAATCCATTCAATATATCCTTTGAAAAATTCCTATATCAAATCCCATGATTGTCACTTTGGTTACACAAGTGCTCTTCCTTGCAATACTAACCCATATAGGAAGATGAACTTCAACTACAAGTGGTGCTCCCAACTCTTGATGATCTACATCAACTTGAGCACCCTACACAAGTTCAACTACATGACCAAGTTCAACACCACCACCCAAGGTATGTCATTCCATCTTAGAGAAGCTTAACCCCAAGACATGGGTCAAAGCAACTCCACAAGATGAGAATACATCAAAATGCTTAAACGAAGAATGGCAACCCCATTTTGAGCTTAAATGATGAGTATGACCTACGATTAAGTGTCTACACTTGCCTACTAAGTCAATATACTCTAATATAGGTGACTTTGTCGCCGACCAATTCTAGTTGAAGTTCTCTGTTCTTTCTCTGTGTTCTTGCATTTGTCTCATGCATGCTAGTTCCCTTTAAAAAAACTTCATCTAGATTTCTTTTCTTTTCTTTTCTCTGCATTTCCCTGCATCCAATTCATTGCAAATCATTCAGTTAATTCCTTGCATATCCTTGTGAGATCTTATTTGCCTAGTGAGCTGAGGTGACAATAAGTTACTCTCTGGGTTGAACTCAGTCTCACCAGACTGGTTTCTTTGGCCGAACCGAATCAACTCGGTGGTACCGATTTTAATCTTGAGACAAACTCTGTGTCACTTGCATTCTGCATATTTTTCCCAGCTCCACTCTTTGTAACTTGTCCTCTACCAGCATCATATATTACATGTGGCTTTGTAATGTGACTCAAGGACCAAACCGACTTGACTCATGCTCTAGAAGTCCCTTCTTGGAAATTGATGTCAAAGGGGGGGAGAGCACATCAAAGCTTATCACATAAGAGAGAATGTGCTCATAAAATCTTCTCATGATGCTCTTCTTCTTAAGAGGAAAGTTGTCTCATGTCTTCAAGAGGGGAAAGACACGATAGCATATGTTATGACCTTATCTTGCTCTGGTAAGGTCATTTTCTTATTAGCTCTGATTTTCTGCTACCCTATCTACTCCCATTATCCCATGTCAGATTCAGGGGGAGAAAGACATCTAAGGGAAGAAAATCTTTGGATTTCATTACATATATTTATTCTTGGAGACATGTCATTACCCAAATAGAGTACCTAGTAATCACACTCCACATGTCATCCCAGTCTTGGTATTCTTGTGCTCTTTAGTAGATGTTCTTGTGTTGTCTAACCTTGTTTACCCAGCTACATCTTCTTCAAGCTAGCTCAAGATCACAAGATAAGTATATGCATCACACTCATGTGCATGAAGATCTCTTGGTGTGGTACATATTGTTTGCAAGAGAGACTCATGAACATGAAGGTATAATTCCAGTATATATATCATTTGCTCTGATGCATATAGCCAAGACACATGTAACTCATTGCCTGCTCTGACATGTTTATGCATTCCCATACTTTTATAATCTATCATCACATGATTTCATACATGTAGGGGGAGCCAATGCATGTTGCATGTCTTTCCAAAGCTTTAATTGCTATTTCCTTATATGTTTATCTAAAGCTTTGATGTATGTTGTCATCAATTACCAAAAAGGGAGAGATTCAAAGCACAAGTGCTCCCTTGGTGATTTTGTTAATTCATGACAACATATCTCTTGTTGGACTAATACTTCTACCTAGTGCATTTCAGATAAGTTCAACATTGGAGTGGCATGGACATGGACAAGAGGATGTGGAACCCCTTCAAGATGCCAAGGACAAATATTGGCAAAAAGCTCAAGACTGTACATTTTCCATTTTAGTGATCCAAGATCACATTAAGTCCATAGGAAAGCCAATACTATTAAAAGGGGATGAGGTGTTGCTTAATGGTTTGCTTGCTCAAAGTGCTTAGTGATATGCTCCAAAACCCTCAGCCACTTTCTCACATCCACATTTGTCCCAAACCTTAATGTCAAACTCGGCCCCACCGACTTTGTCTATCCGGTGCCACTGAGTTTCATCTTAATCAGACACTACCAAACCCTAGTCACTTCGGTCTCACCGATGGGATCCCGGTCTCACCGAGATGGGCTTGCAATCTCTGTGTGACCTGGTGCAACATTTTCAGTCTAACCGAGTTGGTGCAGTCGGTGCCACCGAGTTTGCTTGACCAATCCTCTGTTTACTTATTACCAAAATTGGTATCACCGAGTTTGAGTAGTCGGTCAAACCGAGGTTAGGTTTTACCCTAACCCCTGCACATTGGTCCCACCAAGATGACTATATCGGTCCCACCGAAAATCCTAACGTTCACATTTTGAACTAAATCAGTCCGACCGACTTTGCTGATTCGGTCCCACCGAGTTTGGGAATCTGTGTGTAACGGTTAGATTTTGTGTGGAGGCTATATATACCCCTCCACCCACTCTTCATTCATGGAGAGAGCCATCAGAACAAATCTACACTTCCACTACTCATTTTCTGAGGGAGAACCACCTAGCCATGTGTTGAGACCAAGATACTCCAATCCTACCATATGAATCTTGATCTCTAGCCTTCCCCAAGTTGCTTTCCACTTAAATCATCTTTCCACCATAGCCAAATCTATGAGAGAGAGTTGAGTGTTGGGGAGACTATCATTTGAAGCACAAGAGCAAGGAGTTCATCAACAACACACCATCTATTACCTTTTGGAGAGTGGTGTCTCCTAGATTGGTTAGGTGTCACTTGGGAGCCTCCATCAAGATTGTGGAGTTGAACCAAGGAGTTTGTAAGGGCAAGGAGATCGTATACTTCGTGAAGATCTACCCTAATGAGGCAAGTCCTTCATGGGCGATGGACATGATGGGATAGACAAGGTTGCTTCTTTGTGGACCCTTCGTGGGTGGAGCCCTTCGTGGACTCGCGCAACCGTTACCCTCCGTAGGTTGAAGTCTCCATCAACGTGGATGTACGATATCACCACCTATCGGAACCACGCCAAAAATCTCCATGTCTCTAATTGCGTTTGCACACTTGATGTCTACTACACAACCTTCTTCTTGTAGACGTTGTTGGGCCTCCAAGTGCAGAGGTTTGTAGGACAGTAGCAAATTTCCCTCAAGTGGATGACCTAAGGTTTATCAATCCGTGGGAGGCGAAGGATGAAGATGGTCTCTCTCAAGCAACCCTGCAACAAAATAACAAAGAGTCTCTTGTGTCCCCAACACACCCAATACAATGGTAAATTATATAGGTGCACTAGTTCGGCGAAGAGATGATGATACAAGTGTGATATGGATGGTAGATAAAGGTTTTTGTAATCTAAAAATATAAAAATAGCAAGGTAACTAGTGACAAAAGTGAGCGTAAACGGTATTGCAATGGTAGGAAGCAAGGCCTAAGGTTCATACTTTCACTAGTGCAAGTTTTCTCAACAATAATAACATAACTGGATCATATAACTATCCCTCAACATGCAACAAAGAGTCACTCCAAAGTCACTAATAGCGGAGAACAAACGAAGAGATTATGGTAGGGTACGAAACCACCTCAAAGTTATCCTTTCTGCTCGATCTATTCAAGAGTCCATAGTAAAATAACATAAAGCTATTCTTTCTGTTCAATCTATCATGGAGTTCATACTAGAATAACACCTTAAGACACAAATCAACCAAAACCCTAATGTCACCTAGATACTCCGTTGTCACCTGAAGTATCCGTGGGTATGGTTATACGATATGCATCACACAATCTTAGATTCATCAATTCAACAACACAAAGTACTTCAAAGAGTGCACCAAAGTTTCTACCGGAGAGTCAAGTGACAACGTGTGCCAACCCTTATGCATATGTTCATGGGCGAAACCCGCAAGTTGATCACCAAAACATACATCAAGTGGATCACGTGATATCCCATTGTCACCACAGATAAGCACGGCAAGACATACATCATGTGTTCTCAAATCCTTAAAGAGTCAATCCGATAAAACAACTTTGAAGGGAAAACTCAATCCATTACAAGAGAGTAGAGGGGGAGAAACATCATAAGATCCAACTATAATAGCAAAGCTCGCGATACATCAAGATCGTATCACCTCAAGAACACGAGAGAGAGAGAGATCAAACACATAGCTACTGGTACATACCCTCAGCCCTGAGGGTGAACTACTCCCTCCTCGTCACGGAGACCGCCAGGATGATGAAGATGGCCACCGGTGAGGGATCCCTCCCTCCGGGAGGGTGCCGGAACGAGCTCCCAAGAGGTTTTTGGTGGCTGCAGAGGCTTACGGCAGCATAACTCCCGATCTATTTTTTTCCTCGATGGTTTTAGGGTATATGGGAATATATAGGCGAAAGAAGTTGGTCGGGGGAGCCACGAGGGGCCCATGAGTGAGGAGGGTGCGCCCAGGGGGTGTGGGCACGCCCCCTGCCTCGTGGCCTCCTCGAAGCTTCCCTGGCTTGCACTCCAAGTCCCCTGGATTGCTTCCGTTCCAAAAATAACGCTCCCGAAGGTTTCATTCCATTTGGACTACGTTTGATATTCCTTTTCTTCAAAACACTGAAATAGGCAAGAAAACAGCAATACCGGTTAATAGGTTAGTCCCAAAAATGATATAAAAGTGTATAATAAAGCCCATAAACATTCAAAACAGATAATAAAATAGCATGGATGCTTAATAAATCTACCATTCTTAAGAAGTTGCTCCCCACTACTTTCTATTCTCTCATCATGCACACTATCCACATCATCGATGTGCCACATCATTATTATTCAGAGTAGATGATCCCCACTAATTCGATTCATCCCAACATGCAGCTAATCCAACTCAATGCACGTGCCATGTCAGCAGCTTCCTTGAATGCATGCGCAAGAAGAAACGAACAACCCCAATGTTCAGCCGAAGATTAACAACCATTAGTGGTTCCGTTTCCAACAGTAAGCCGAACAACTTTTCTCGCATAAAAAGATCAGCTTTTCCGCTACCTACACACATCCGTCCATGCCCAGTTATAACATTCAATCGATCGAAGACGAGGCGTCTCTCTGTTTCTCATTTCTCATGCGTTCGGTTTCCAGAAGAATCAATAGAAGACAAGTCGTCTCTCTGTTTCCAGCCGTAAAACAAGGATCCTCACTCCCTCCAGAATAAAAAGCGACCAGCCCCTCTTGCTACTCAATCTATCGACCCACCTCTATCCCCCAAAAAAGAACACCAGTTTTCTCACTGGCGGCTAAGATCCAATCTGGGCGCTCATCCGGCACAGCTCTGCAGCCCTCCAGGATTCTCTCAAGCTATATTCCCTTGCCAGTGTACTTCCCTCCATAATCGAGACGGCGGCCGTGGTGCCGTGGTACTCATCTCCCATCTATGTCTTTGTTCCGCCCATTTGCAATGCCATTCGTGAGTTTGATACCGTTCCGTTCCACTGGAATCAGATTGAGCGCTCGTGAGACTGTACTCTAGAGCTAGCTTTCTTTTCAACCTCGGCGGTGCGATGCCGGGCGGGGACTCGGATCAGTCGACAAGACAAACAACACATGCGTCAGGAGCGTGCCTCTACCCTACAACCTGGACGCGCCCAACCTCGGCCACCTCTATGACTCCCGTGTCCCAGCCATGTGATGCCCCGAAGAACACCATAGAGGAGATCACATTCAGAGGAAATTCACGATTGTTATAGAGAGAGAATAAGAGAGTGAAAAGTTCATATTTATTCCAGTTTTTTTCTTCCATGCTGATAATACAGAGTCCAGTTCCCCCCTTTTAAAGTACCACACGTTCACTTCCGGCAACTAGGAAGAGCACCTAATGCAGCACGCACATAACACAAGTCTATATTGTAGGGTCTCCAGGCGATGCTGACAGGGCCTCTGTTGTGTTCGCCAACGACTTCGTCGCCTGTGTAGGAGGAGAAGGCATGACAAGCCGGCGGCAGCTCCTCCAGCGCTTAAGAATCTGCCTACCTGCGCCACAAAAGAACCAGTCAGTCACTATACAAGTATAGCTGGTTCTAGACACTGAGCATCTCCTCCATGTATCTGGGAACACCGTGCCCGAGTCCTCCATTAGTGCTTCATGTTGGATGGCCACATCAAGACCGTTGCTACATGAGGTGACTACCTCCACAAGGAGGATCTCATTTGAGGTGAGAACCGAGACTTGGTAGTTCTAATGTTGGCTGATTGGATCATATATCATATTCATGTTCCACCCAACCCATGTCCTATCTAAACATATTGCCACAAATTCCCGCAGCAACGCGCGGGGAGTTGTCTAGTTATAGATACGTTGGAGACGTATCAACATCCCCAAGCTTAATTCCTGCTCGTCCTTGAGTAGGTAAATGATAAAAGAAAGAATTTATGAAGTGTGAATGCTAGCAGGTGCACAAGTTTGATCAATGATAATTTCAATCACCTTTTCTAGCATGATTATATGTCATAACAATAGTTCATCTCATAAAACTTCTCAAGATCAAGTAACAAGCTATTCACATGTTAAAGCATAAACCATAAACTTTCTTGAAAACTAGCAAACTTCATTCTCATTCATCAAACAATTACAATTCATCCTATTTTCAGGAAGGGTCTATGTCAGAGCTTTGATTTAGCAAACTCCACATACTCAACTATCATATAGTCTTCTACAATTGCTAACACTCACGCAATACTTATGGTTATGGAGTTTTAATCGGACACTCAGAAATATGGGCCTTATAGTTCCGCCTCCCAACATATTCACCTTTGGGTGATGTCAAAAATTATAGTTCATGCTAACTTACATCCAATAGGATATATATATCAAGATCTTTCCAACACGAGGTGCTTGCCAAAGGATAAAATGAAAAAAGGGAAAGGTGAAGATCACCTTGACGCTTGCATAAAGTAAAAGACATAAAGTAAAAGATAGGCCCTTCACAGAGGGAAGCAGAGGTTGTCATGTGCTTTTAGGGTTGGATACACAAAATCTTAATGCAAAAGAACGTCACTTTATAATGCCACTTGTGATATGAACCTTTATTATGCAGTCCGTCGCTTTTATTACTTCCATATCACACGATCGTATAAAGCTTATTTTCTCTGCACTAATACGTCATACATATTTAGAGAGCAATTTTTACTGCTTGCAACATGACAACTTACTTGAAGGATCTTACTCAATCCATAGGTAGGTATGGTGGACACTCATGGCAAAAACTGGGTTTAAGGATATTTGGAAGCACAAGTAGTATCTCTACTTGGTGCAAGGAATTTTGGCTAGCATGAGGGGGAAAGGCAAGGTCAACATGTCTGAATGATCCATGACAATATACTTTAACTGAGATGTGAGAAAACATAACCCATTACGTTGTCTTCCTTGTCCAACATCAACTCTTTAGCATGTCATACTTAATGAGTGCTCACAATTATAAAAGATGTCTAGGATAGTATATTTATATGTGAAATCTCTCTTCCTTCAATATTCTTTCATGAATTGTTCAAATGACCAATACAATGTTTTCTAACTTCAATAAATTTACAACCTCTACTTCTTATATGTGAAGTCATTACTCCCCATGCGATAAGCAAATGAAACATATATAATTTCATATTTATGACATTCAACTCATTCAACCATTTACTCATAGGATATAAGTGAAGCACACGAGTAAATAACAAACTACTCCAACAAGATATAAGTGAAGATCAATGAGTAGTTAAATAATTATGTACCTATGTGAAGACTCTCTCTCATTTAAGAATTTCAGATCTTGGTATTTTATTCAAACAGCAAGAAAAGCAAAATAAAATGACATTGCAAGGATAGCACAACTCATGTGAAGAAGCAAGAACTTAGGTTCAACCGATACTAGCCGATAATTGTTGAAGAAGAAAGTTGGGATGCCTAACGGGGCATCCCCAAGCTTAGATGCTTGAGAATTCTTGAAATATTATATTGGGGTGCCTTGGGCATCCCCAAGCTTGAGCTTTTGTGTCTCCTTAATTCCTCTCATATCATGGTTTCTCTTTTTATCAAAAGCTTCATCCACACCAAACTCAACAAGAACTCGTGAGATAGGTTAGTATAAACCAATGCAAAACCTTATCATTTTCTACCGTAACAAATCACTAAAATTATTATTCCACATTTCATACTAAATGCCTCTGCATATTTAATACTCCTATCCTCAAATATAATCATTAAACAAGCAAACATATGCAAACAATGCAACCATAACAGCAATCTGCCAAAACAGTATAGTCTGTAAAGAATGCAAGATTCGTCATACTTCCGTAACTCCAAAAATTATGAGAAAAATACTCACTGTATAAGATTTATCATAGCTCAATATGCAAAAAGTTTCAACATTATACCATTCTCTGACTTTTCTTGGGAATTTTTGCAACAGTGGTAAACTTTCTGTTTTCAAACAGCAACATGTATACTAGCAAAATAAGCATGGTAAAGGCTATCCTTGACATTGATATTTAAAATATAGATGCAAAACATTATTCTAAATAACAGCAAGAAAATACTAACAATAGAAAATGATGCTCCAAGCAAAACACATATCATGTGGTGAATAAAAATATAGCTCCAAGTAAAGTTACCGATAGACGAAGACAAAAGAGGGGATGCCATCCGGGGCATCCCCAAGCTTAGGCTCTTGGTTGTCCTTGAATATTGCCTTGGGGTGCTTTGGGAATCCCCAAGCTTAGGCTCTTGCCACTCCTTATTCCATAATCCATCAAATCTTTACCCAAAACTTGAAAACTTCACAACACAAAACTCAACAGAAAACTCGTAAGCTCCGTTAGTATAAGAAAATAAAACCACCACTTAGGTACTGTAATGAACTCATTCGAAATTCATATTGGTGTAATAACTATTTTACTCCAACTTACCTATGGTTCATACCCTCCGATACTACTCATAGATTCATCAAAATAAGCAAACAACACATAGAAAACAGAATCTGTTAAAAACAGAACAGTCTGTAGTAATCTGTATCAAACGTATATTTCTGGAAATCAAAACATTCTACCAAATTAGGAAGTCCTAACCAATTTGTGTACCAATCCAGAGAAAAAAGAATCAGATCAGAATCACGTTTCTATGAATTATCAAAACTAATTTACTATGTGCAAAAGTTTCTGATTTTCAGCAGGATCAACACAACTATCACCGTAAGCTATCCTAAAGGTCTTACTTGGCACTTTATTGAAACAAAAGCTATAAACCATGACTACTACAGTAGCATAACCATGAGGACAAGCAAAAACAGTAAAGGTAAATATTGGGTTGTCTCCCAACAATCGCTTTTCTTTGATGCCTTTTAGCTAGGCATGATGATGACAATGATGCTCACATAAAAGATAAGAGTTGAAACATAACGGGAGCATCATGAAGCATATGACTAGCATATTTAAGTCTAACCCTCTTCCTATGCATAGGGATTTTGTGAGCAAACAACTTATGTGAACAATAATCAACTAGCATAGGAAGGCAAAACAAGCATAACTTTAAAACTTGATATAACCATATGTTATCATATGTTCCTCCAAGCATATGTTCCTACAAGAGGAAACTTGATATTATTGCAATTCCTACAAGCATATGTTCCTCCCTCATAATAATTTTCAGTAGCATCATGAATGAACTCAACAATATAACCAGCACCTAAAGCATTCTTTTCATGATCTACAAGCATAGAAAATTTACTACTCTCCACATAAGCAAATTTCTTTTCATGAATAGTAGTGGGAGCAAACTCAACAAAATAATTATCATGTGAGGCAAAATCCAATTGAAAACTAAAATCATGATGACAAGTTTCATGGTTATCATTATTCTTAATAGCATACAAGTCATCACAATAATCATCATAGATAGCAACTTTGTTCTCATAATCAATTGGAACCTATTCCGAAATAGTGGATTCATCACTAAATAAAGTCATGACCTCTCCAAATCCACTTTCATAATTATCACAATAATATTCAACATCCTCCAAAATAATGGGATCATTACTTCCTAAAGTTAACACTCTTCCAAACCCACTTTCATCAATATAATCATCATAAATAGGAGGCATGCTTTCATCATAATAAATATTCTCATCAAAACTTGGGGGACAAAAAATATCATCTTCATCAAACATAGCTTCCCCAAGCTTGTGTCTTTGCATATCATTAGCATCATGGATATTCAAGGAATTCATGCTAACAACATTGCAATCATGCTCATCATACAAAGATCTAGTAGCAAACATTTCAATGCATTCTTATTCTAGCACTTGAGCACAATTTTTGTTTTCATCATACTCACGAAAGATATTAAAAAGATGAAGCGTATGAGACAAACTCAAATCCATTTTTTAAGTAGTTTTCTTTTATAAACTAAACTAGTGATAAAACAAGAAACAAAAAGATTTGATTGCAAGATCTAAAGATATACCTTCAAGCACTCACCTCTCCGGCAATGGCGCCAGAAAAGAGCTTGATGTCTACTGCACAACCTTCTTCTTGTAGACGTTGTTGGGCCTCCAAGTGCAGAGGTTTGTAGGACAGTAGCAAATTTCCCTCAAGTGGATAACCTAAGGTTTATCAATCCATGGGAGGCGTAGGATGAAGATGGTCTCTCTCAAGTAACCCTGCAACCAAATAACAAAGAGTCTCTTGTGTCCCCAACACACCCAATACAATGGTAAATTGTATAGGTGCACTAGTTCGGAGAAGAGATGGTGACACAAGTGCGATATGAATGGTAGATAAAGGTTTTTGTAATCTGAAAATATAAAAACAGCAAGGTAACTAATGATAAAAGTGAGCGTAAACGGTATTGCAATGGTAGGAAGCAAGGCCTAAGGTTCATACTTTCACTAGTGCAAGTTCTCTCAACAATAATAACATAACTGGATCATATAACTATCCCTCAACATGCAACAAAGAGTCACTCCAAAGTCACTAATAGTAGAGAACAAACGAAGAGATTATGGTAGGGTATGAAACCACCTCAAAGGTATCCTTTCTGCTCGATCTATTCACGAGTCCGTAGTAAAATAACATAAAGCTATTCTTTCCGTTCAATCTATCAAAGAGTTCATACTAGAATAACACCTTAAGACACAAATCAACCAAAACCCTAATGTCACCTAGATACTCCATTGTCACCTCAAATATCCGTGGGTATGATTATACGATATGCATCACACAATCTCAGATTCATCTATTCAACCAACACAAAGTACTTCAAAGAGTGCCCCAAAGTTTCTACCGGAGAGTCAAAACGAAATCGTGTGCCAACCCTTATGCATAGGCTCATGGGCGGAACCCGCAAGTTGATCACCAAAACATACATCAAGTGGATCACATGATATCTCATTGTCACCACAGATAAGGACGACAAGACATACATCAAGTGTTCTCATATCCTGAACGAATCAATCCGATAAAACCACTTCAAAGGGAAAACTCAATCCATTACAAGAGAGTAGAGGGGGAGAAACATCATAAGATCCAACTATAATAGCAAAGCTCGTGATACATCAAGATCGTATCACGTCAACAACACGAGAGAGAGAGATCAAACACATAGCTACTTGTACATACCCTCAGCCCCGAGGGTGAACTACTCCCTCCTTGTCATGGAGAGTGCCGGGATGATGACGATGGCGACCGGTGAGGGATCCCCCCGCCGGCAGGGTGCCGGAACGGGCTCCTGAGAGGTTTTTGGTGGCTACAAAGGCTTGCGGTGGCGGAACTCCCTATCTATTTTTTTCCTCGATGGTTTTAGGGTATATGGGAATATATAGGCGAAAGAAGTCGGTGGAGGGCGCGCCCCCCTGCCTCGTGGCCTCCTCGAAGCTTCCCTGGCTTGTAGTCCAAGTCCCCTGGATTGCTTCCATTCCAAAAATAATGCTCTCGAAGGTTTCATTCCATTTGGACTCCATTTGATATTCCTTTTCTTTGAAACACTAAAATAGGCAAGAAAACAGCAATATGGGTTGGGCCTCCGGTTAATAGGTTAGTCCCAAAAATGATATAAAAGTGTATAATAAAGCCCATAAACATTCAAAACAGATAATAAAATAGCATGAATACTTCATAAATTATAGATAAGTTGGAGACGTATCAACACTCCAATCCCATTCTTTACTTTCTTGGAAGTTGCATGCTTTAATTTCCGCTGCTCATATACTCTTTGCATGCTTGCTTGAATTATATTGTGTATGATTGAAATTGCGTTAATCTACCACCTCAACTTGAAAAACTTAAAAATTACCAACTTTGTTTGTTGAGGGTCTAATCACCCCCCCTCTAGACACCTCTTCTTGATCCTTTCAACGGCCCACCTAAAGAGCCGCCATCACCAGTGCTCATTGAGAGCCTGATGCCTCACAAGGAATGGGCAGAGGACCTCTGCGATTCAGTCAAGACACAGGCAGCCTGTGGCTTCATCATTGCCCGCGGCGGCCGTGTCAACCTCGATCCCAATAATGTGGTGGCCAGGCTCGACCGCATCCTTGGCAGAGTTGACGTCCCCGAAGAAGTAGAACATCGCCAACATGATATCTTGAGGGTGCAGGTGATGGACGGAATTTGCTACCAGGTCAGAGACATGCAAATGGAGTGGTTCTGAGGAGATATCATGCGCGTGATTGCACGCTGTCAAGCTCTTCTGGAAGAGGCCCAGCATCCCCAAGAGCCTCCCAGCACCAGCAACTCCATTGGCGGAGGTGGGTCGGGACACTTGGAATGAACGGCCGCAAGGGTGCTATGCTGATCATGGAGTCCGAGAAGACCGTCGTCGAAAGGCCACCAACTCAACCTTTTAGCCTATATTTTATTATAATTGTATGCATATGTAAGTCGTGAGTGTTTTGGGCCTGCCGCATGTGGCATTTTAAATTATCTTGAATATGTAAGAAAATTATTAACCGTTGCCATTGTAAATTTGCCTCAACGGCGAGCAGAGCGCGTGCAGGGATGCCAGAGTGGAGCGCGCCACGGCCACCTCAATAGCGAGCACAATGTGCGGACGGACGCGAGAAGAGCACGTCGCGGCCGCCATAATGGTGAGCAACCACGTGGTCAACCTTATGGCACCCCGTGGGAGGCGCGACGGCGCATGCATAGGACACGATGGTGATATCTTGACCGTGTATGATAGTGGGTAGACACGCACACGTACATCTGAGAACGCGGGCCCATGTTTCGGGCTTGCAATGTGTGGCACACAGTTGATCCAAAAGAATAGTTTGCGATGAGCCAGAACAACAGAAACAGGCTTTGTAGGCCTAGAGCCATCAATAAATTTTGACCTTGTTTCTTGTCACTTTGCATATTACAACGCAATAAGTAATTGCAAATTTGTTCACACCTATCAAACTAATATGTGTTCGCACTTAGCATCGGGCTATAAAAACTACCCACTTGAAAGTTACTTCACAGTTCCTCTCCTCATCACCCACAAAACTGGTATTTCCGGTCAACTCGTTCCGCCATGACCGGTAGGAGGAGTTTCGGGTGGACATATAACCAGGCGGCAAAGACCAAGGCCGCAGAAGCACTAGAGAGGTCCGTCTGTGAAGCGGCAGCCACAACAGAGATGTCTCGGCGCGCTGCGGAGCCCTCGAACAAGCTCTCACAGGCACGCGAGGGCTATCACAAGCGCACTCGCCGCGTCGGCAATCACGACGAGCTGGCATTGCTGAAGTCTTTGGCCGGCGACAACGACATTCTCGCTGGCCTCATTAAGCAACAGTAGCTGGTCGACGGCTTGATGAAGCTGCTCGAGATTAGCGATGCCTCAGTTGACAAGGCGATCGGCCTCGTCGAGAAACTCATGGGTGACAATGTGAAGCTCTTTAAGGCGCTCTCCAAGAAGGAGGAGGAGTCTGCCGGCTGGAAGATGCTACACGAGTAGAGCAGTGCCTCAGGGATGACGCTGACTGCGGTCATCAAGGAACTGATGGGTGACTTGAGGAAGCTCCGGATTGAACGCGAGCAGGAGGTGGAGGAATCCGTGGCTGCTCTCAAGCAAAGTCGTGAGGAATTAAAGAAGGAGATGGAGGATGTCGTCGCTCGGCGATCCATCGACGAGTAGAGACAGTAGTGACCAAGAACGTCGTCTGCGATTTCCTTCTTCTCTTGCCCCGTGTCTTCTGGGCTTTGTCGTATGTGGCATTTTAAATTACCCGGAATATGTAAGACAATTATTATCCATGCCATTGTAAATTTATCGTCGTATTATCCGTTGCCATTTTATTTGTTGTTGTATTATCCGTTGCCCTATGTGGCAATGTAAATTAGGCCGGAATACGAGTTGAAAACACGAACAAAACAAATGCTGCCATGGGATCACAAGCAAACACCCTCCATCTAGGTGCTTTAGTTAACCAATTAATGGAGAAGTTGTGAGTGAGGCGGGCGGCTGGTGGATGAAGGTCAAAGAGCTCGCTTCCGGGTGAGCATGGGAGGCCTTGATGCTCACACATGTCCTATAGAGCCTACGAGATGGCCAGGATGTAGCGTCCTGTCGAGTATGCACGGCGATTGCTCGCAGGCGTCCCGTCAAGCCTGCACGGCGGACTTCTCGCCCTTGTCTCATCTAATCAAACAGCTGCACGCACGCCACCGAGTATTATTAAATTTTGGCAGATGTAGTGGCCGCACTTAAATGGTTACGGGAACACTTCGTTGTCTATTAATGTGTGCACCTTGTCTCAAACTGTATGATTCTTTTACCACGACATATATGTGCCATGTCATGAAACCATGCCTAGTTTCATGTTTTTTGGGTGAGTTTTTGATTTACCGGGATTTAAAAACCGAGACTCTCAATGTTTTAGGACGACGAGAAGTTTCTAATTCATTCCCATTCCTTAAATGAGACCTAAACATGCACCCAATGACACATGTACGATTTCCAACCCATTTTGCTTCACTGGAGCATGTGCTTGTAGGTCAAATTTGAATTATGGACTACATTAAATGCCTAGAAAACTTAATTAATATATACAATGGCCAAACGAACCCTGAACAGTTTCAAATTTCAGCACGACACTCCTGTTATTCTGTCTTGCCTGTAGAAAACAAAGTTCAATGCGAGAAGAGGCATCGATTATCGTTTCACCAACAAGAGGGGCATGTTTCCCTACCGGAACCACGAGTGTTGCGAGAAGTTTCGGTTTGTAAGAGGCTTGTAATATAGCTTGGCCCAAATTGGACAATTATTTTACCATGACATATATGTGCCATGTACTGACACCATGCCAAGTTTCATGATCTCCTCGTGAGTTTTGGATTTATAGTTATTTAAAGAACCGAGATTCGCAATGTTTGTGGCCAAGCTAGGACGCCGAGACGGTTGAATTCATTCCCATTCGTTCCATGGGACCTAAACATGCACCCCAAGGACACATGTACGTTTTTTCTAGCCATTTTGGTGCACTGGAGCATGTATTTGTAGTTCGTATTTGAATTATGGACATAAAATGCCTTGAAAACTCAATTAATGAATAAAAAAGGTCAAACAAACCCTGAATAATTTCAAAGTTAAGCGTGAATCCCCCATTGTTCCATGTTGCATGTCAAAGAAAATACAATGCTAGAAGAGGGAGCGATTATCGATTCGCCCACAAGGGGACACGTTTCCCTATCGAAACCACGAGGGTTCTTGGGAAAGGCTCCGGTTTGTAAGAGGTTTGCAATAAAGCTTGGTCCAAATTGGACAATGTTTTTACCATGACATGTATGTGCCATGACATGACACCATGCCGCCTTTGATGACTTTCTGGTGAGTTTTGGATTTATGGGGATTTAAAAATTGAGATTACAAATATTTGAGGATGAGCCAGGATGCCGGTACGGTTGTAATTCATTCACATTCCTGGCATGGGACCTAAACATGCACCCAAGGACACATGTATAATTTTTCTAGCCATTTTGGTGAACTGGAGCATGTATTTGGAGTTCAGATTTGAATTATGGACATTAAATGCCTATGAAACTCAATTAGTGTATAAAAAGGCCAAACGAACCCTGAATAAGTTTAAATTTCAGCACGGATATCCCGTCGTTCCATGTTGCCCGTAGAAGAAAATACAAGGTAAAAGAGGCAGTGATTACATTTCGCCCACAAGGGGAACATGTTTCCCTATCAGAACCACGGGGCTTCTTTGAGAGAAGATCCGGTTTGTAAGAGGTTTGTAATAAATCTTGGCCCAAATTGGACAATGTTTTTACCACGACATATATGTGCCATGACGTGACACCATGCCAACTTTCATGACTTTCCGGTGAGTTTTGGATTTATGGGGATTTAAAAACCAAGATTACAAATGTTTGAGGATGAGCCAGGACGCTGGTACGGTTGTAATTCATTCCTATTCCTGGCATGGGACCTAAACATGCACCCAAGGACACACGTATAATTTTTCTAGCCAATTTGGTGAATTGGAGCATGTATTTGTAGTTCAGATTTGAATTATGGACATTAAATGCCTAGGAAGCTCAATTAGTGTATAAAAAGGCCAAACGAACCCTGAATAAGTTTATATTTTAGCATGGATATCATGTTGTTCCATGTTCCTCAAAGAAGAAAATACAAGGCGAAAAGAGGCAGTGATTATCGTTTTGCCCACAAGGGGGACACGTTTCCCTATCGGAACCATGAGGCTTCTTTGAGAGAAGCTTCGGTTTGTAAGAGGCTTGTAATAAAACTTGCGCCAAAATGGACAAAAAAATTCCTCGACATATATGTGCCATGTGGAGACACCATGCCAAGTTTCATGATTTCCGGGTGAGTTTTGGATTTATGGGGATTTAAAAACAGAGAATCTTCTCACGAAATGTTTTCAAATAGCACACGGTTCACTCATGAAAGTCGTGTGCCTACCAAACCGTGGCTGATGCCCCCCTCCACTACTGGAAATAGCTTCTTTGCCGTCCACCATGGCAGACGGCAAAGGCATAGATCCCGAACGGCAAACATCTTTGTCGTCCGCCAGTAGACGGCAAACTGTCCGTCTGAACAGGTGCCAGCAAAGGCATTCTTTGCCGTCCGCTTCCGCGAAATGGACGGCAAAGGATTGTGTCATTCGCCATCTGAGGCCAGCAGATGGCAAAGACAACGGACGACAGTGGGATGGCGTTAGAGCCGTTAGGGCGTTAACGGTGCTCTTTGTCGTCCGCCAGCAGACGACAAAGATTCAAAGGTCTTTGCCATCCGCCAGCGGACGGCAAAGAGCTCAGTTAGGCCAGCACTGGGAAGTTGCCACGTGGCCAGCTCTGCTGTCCGCCAGCAGACGGCAAAGATTTAAAGGTCTTTGTCGTCCGCCAGCGGACAGCATAGCTGACCAAATAGGCAGCCAGTGTCTACAGGAAGCTGCCACGTGTACTCTTTGCCGTCTGCTAGCAGACAGCAAAGCTCTTTGCCTTCTGCTAGTAGACGACAAAGAGGCTATATATCCCCTGTTTTCATTTATATCCATTTAATTTCACTGGAATTCACACACAGATATACATATATATTTTTTTCACAAGCAAAGCAGACATATGATCTATGCAACACATAGCTCCATCCATGACAACATATATACATACATAAGAAACACAGCTTCATCCATACATCTTACACTACTATCACAATGTTCATCCAACACATTGTTCCATGCATCCATATAATAAGTTCCACATTATTCTTCGATAAAAACAAAAAGAAGAACAGAGAAACAAGCACTCCATCCATGCAAGCTTCCATATAGTGAATTAAATCTGCAAAATGGGAAACAACAAAGTTAGAAGAAGAAGAGGAAGAAAACTAGAAGGAGAAGAAGGAGAAGAAGACTAGAAGGAGAAGAAGACTAAACGAAGATGAAGAAGAAGAAGAAGAAGAAGAAGACTCTTCTTCTTCTTCTTCAACTTCTTCTTCTTCTTCTTCTTCTTCTTCTTTTCTTCATATTCCTTCTTTTCTTCCTCTTCCTTGATTTTCATCATCTTATTATGTCATTTGTGGACTAAATACGCTAAATTATGTCATAAATGGACTAAATAGGCCAAATAAGAATAAAAATGCCATTTTTGAGCTAACGTAGAAAATTATGCCATTTTTGACCTAACTAAGCTTATTGTGTCATTTTAGAGGACAACAAGCTAAGTATATGACATTTATGAGGTTAGCAAGGTTATAATGCCATTTACGAATAAAAACAAGTACGAGGAGAAAAAGAAGAAGAAACTTCTTCTTCTTCTTTTCTTCCTATTCCTTCTTTCCTTCCTATTCCTTCTTTCCTTCCTCTTCCTTGATTTTCTTCATCTCATTATGTCATTTGTGGACTAAATAAGCTAAATTATGTCATAAATGGACTAAACAGGTTAAATAAGAAGAAAAATACCGTTATCATGGAGGTGTAGGAACGGTCAGTGCTGCGCCATTGGCAGACGGAGGTGAAGGATCGGTTAGGGTTCCGGCATTGGCACACGCGGAAGGATTGGTCGATGCTTGCCGGGAGCCATGTTGAACCAAAGATCATTTCCAATAATGTCTTGTTAGCATGATGCAAAATAAAATGTGAATAGTAGTAACTAAGGGCCATTCAAATCAAACTCACCGTGCCCGCCGAAGCAATCTGGGGCATCGGCGGAGGGGCCTGACCGTTTCTCTCGCACATGGTCTACACATTTGGTTCTCACGAGTCAGTCATATTAGTTAGTAATGCGAACATTACGTGCATGATTGGGCTAATATGCACAAGAAACGTACCATGATCAGCTCGTATAGGGCCTGGTGAGACGCCTCGTTCCGGTTCCTCTCCTCCTCCAACAGCTTAGCCGTCTTCTCCTCCCTCTCCCTCTCCCTCTCTGCTGCCTCCCTTTTTGCCTCCTCCAAAAGTGCCTGGGTCTTCAATCTCTCTTTCTCAACCGCTGCCTGCAACACAGCACTCCTCGTTGGCATTGTAATCATCGACGGACGCACACACAATGTAATGGAGGAAAGGTCAGAGAGTCCGTATAACTAACCGCCACGGTGAGCTCTGCGGGCCATGCACAAGGTGTTATCTCAGGATCAGAGCTACTCAGGCGCTTCTTGATCTGCAGGAGAGTCTTAGGACAACGTATCAGTCCATCACCAATGGCTTGAGAGCCATGGGACCTCCCGCCACCACATATCATCACCAGCTCTGTATCAAAAGGATCCTGGCTCGGGTTAAAGTCCTCCCCTTTCCTCGTCTTTCCCTCGTCTCTGTACTTCACAAGCTTGTGGTGGGAGGAGATGTTGGTGAAGTTCTCTGGATGATCTAGGTCAGACTCCGTTAATGCCTTGGCCTTCTTCTACGGGGCCATATGGGCCATGACATAGAGGTCGAACAGAGTAGGCACATGCTTCTTGTGGTACTACGCTTGAGAGAGAGGAACAAAATATTAGTTAATTAGAGCTGAAGGTAGCATTAAGAATGATATTACTATGTAAATAAGTCATTTTGGATCTAAGAAAGGTTATTATATCATTTTTGAGGAAAATAAGCTAACTTTAGGTCATTTTGGAGCTAAGAAAGATTATTATGTCATTATTGAGCTATCCTAGGTAGTTATGCTATTTTTTAGCTAACTATAACATATTTAGGCATTCTAATAGAGCTATCTAAGGTTATTAACTATGTCATGTTAGAGCTAATTATGTCATGAATGAACTATCTAAGATTAGTTTAGGTCGTTATTGAGCTATCGAAGGTAGTTATGCCATTTTTTAACTAACTAAAGCATATTAAGTCATTTTATAGAGCTATCTAAAGGTTATTATGTCATTTTAGAGCTAAATATGTCATAAATGAACTATCCAAGGTAGTTATGCCTTTTTTGAACTAACTAAGCATATTAAGTCATTTTGGAAAGGATAACTGCTACCATGAAGAATGAAATTGCATGAATCATGTAGCAAACCACATACCCAGTTATCCCCGTACTCAAACAGGTTGGAGTTCCCTTGATGGTGTCGCACACCTTCCATTTGGTCGCGCTTATCCTTGGTCCTTTGGTGTTCGAGCCGCCATTGGGGAGAGCACCACGCATCCACCAACGCCTCCCAACAGTCCATCTTATCAACACACCATCTCGGGGGCACCTAAGTGAGTCAAGAGAAATTTCAGCGCTATGAATCAAATCAAGAAAACTAAGTTCAAGGCCTTAAGAATATGTATAATTACCGCCAAGTACTTCTCCCTACTCAGAAACTTGCTGCGACACTTCTTCTTGGTCCTCCTAATACCCTACGAGGCGTAGTAGTCTCGAACGGCCTGCACCCGAGCCTCGTGACGTAAGTTCTGAAGTAGGCGCTTGCACTCGGCTTCAACAACCATAGCCGCGGCCTCCTGTTCTCCCTCTGAAACCCTATAGAAGGTCTGCAATCAAAGAAGAAAACAATGATTAGTACAATCACTAGCTAGGTAGTGTTCATTTTTAATTCTGTAAAGGAAAAATTACCCAAAACTAACGGAACACAGCATCGGCCACCGTCTCGCACGCGACATTGGCGACCATCTCCCCTGGAGGGGCTGGGGCAATAGAGTACAGCTTCCAGCTCAGTGCTAGCTGTGGAACCTGACCCTCACCGGGCATCGTGACCCACCCAGGGAAGTGCTGTCGGCAAAGCGTGCCAAGGACCTGGTTGGGCCTGTGGACACCACGGTCACGGGGGTATACCCAGCCCCTGAAGTATAACAAGGCCAACACATTAGATATTAATTTGAAGGAACATGAAGGCAAAAGGTTAAAAAAATAGTAAATGCACTTACTTCAACCCTTTAGGAGCAATCAACCACCTCTGGTCGGGGGTTGTCGGCATGGCGGGAGCTTTGTATAGCCACGCTTGTAGACCTTCTTGCCCTTCTCAACCAGCTCATCATCGTTGTAGCTATCATCTGAAAAGGTGTCCTTGCTACCACCCTCCGGTCCACTAGCCTCTGGAGTCTCGTGGGAAGAAGACGGCGGGACCGGAATCTCGTGGGAAGAAGCTGGCGTGACCGAAGTCTTGTGGGAAGAAGACGGCGGGACCGGAGTCTTGTGGGATGAAGACCCTGTGACCAAAGTCTTCTGGGACGAAGACCCCGTGACCGGACTCTTCTGGGATGAAGACTCTAGGACCGGACTCACGTGGGGCGAAGGATCGGCGACTTGAGTCTGGTGGGGCGAAGGATCAGCGATCAAAGGCTCATGGACCGGAGTCCAAGACGGGTCTACGTCAGACGGGGAAGTCCTGTGGTTGAGTGAATCAGGTGAGGGTGGCGGCTTGGAAGGCGTAGCAGCCTTCCTACCTCTCCCGCTGCCACGTCCACCTCTACCATCCTTCTTCGTCCTCCCCCGACCTCTCCCAGCCGAAGTAGAAGCGCCCACTACAGTTGTCTGCATACTATCTTGCAGCGCTCTCTAGAGGGGCTGGGGTGCAATAATGGAACCACCCGTCACAGTAGCGCTCGCAGGAGGCTCGGGGCGCTCTAGACCCTTGCCCACCATCCTATCAACACCTGCAATGACAAAAAGTAAACGAAATTAGTACAACATAAAAAAATTGGATACCTTACATGAACATAATAATATGTATATAATTAAAGTGTATCATCATCATGAACATAATAAAAATACACCCGATCAACACAAATATATATGATGTTTTTGTATCATCATCATGTCCGGGGTCGATCAGGGTGTCAGGGTGTCGGGGTGTCGGGGTGTGGTGTCAGGGTGTCGAGGGTCGGGGTGTCGATTGTTGGGGTCTCAGGGTGTCGGGGTATCGGGGTCGGGGTCGGGGTGTCAGGTGTGGGGGTGTCGATGGTCGGTGGTCGGGTTCGGGGTGTCGTGCCGGGGTCCGGTGTCAGGGTGTCGGGGTCGGGGTCAGGGTGTGGGTCGGGGTGTGGTGTCAGGGTGTCGGGGGTCGGGGTAAGGGTGGGTGTGGTTTCGGGGTGTCGGTGGTCGGGTGTGACGCCCCCGATTCAATCGTACGCTAATCATACACGCAAATGTGTACGATCAAGATCAGGGACTCACGGGAAGATATCACAACACAAATTAAAATAATACAAGCTTTATATTACAAGCCAGGGGCCTCGAGGGCTCGAGTACATCAGCTCGAATACAAACGAGTCAGCGGAAACAACAATATCTGAGTACAGACATGAGTTGAACAAGTTGCCTTAAGAAGGCTAGCACTAAAACAGCAACGATCGAAAAGGAAAGGCCTCCTGCGTGGGAGCCTCCTAACTACTCCTGGTCGTCGGTGTCCATCACGTGGTAGTAGGCACCCTCGTGGTAGTAGAAGTCGTCGGCGGTGGCGTCTGGATCCTAGGCTCCACCATCTAGTTGCAGTATCCAAGAAGAACAGAAAGAGGTGGAAAAAGGGGAGCAAAGCAACCGTGAGTACTCATCCAAAGTACTCGCAAGCAAGGATCTACACTACATATGCATCGGTATCAATGAAATGGGTAGTATCTATGGACTGAACTGCAGAATGCCAGAAGAGAAGGGGAAAGCCTAGCCTATCGAAGACTAGCATCTTCTGGAAACCACCATTTGGAGCAACAGGATGGAGTAGTGTAGTATAACATAAGTCATATTTATGTTGTTGTATCAACGCTCCGGGATCTTTTCTCGACTCCCAAGGCAAAATATCCAAATCATGCCTCAGCATCCAATTCTAGTTGTATCAATCGGGATACAACTCCGAGTGTCCGTTATAGTAGGACAGACTATCGATAGATGTTTTCTTCCCTGCATGGGTGCACCAACTTACCCACCATGCTCGATTAACTCCGGCCGGACACACTTTCCTGGGTCATGCCCGGCCACGGCCAAACAATACGTCGCAACCCGACCTAGGCTTAATAGAGAGGTCAGCATGCCGGACTAAACCTATGCCCCAGGGGTCATGGGCCATCACCCTGGAAACTCCTGCATGTTGCGTGGGTGGCCGGTGAGCAAACCTAGCTACCTCCTTAAACAGGCAGGTGCTTATGCAGTCCAACCCGACGCGTGCCGCTCAGTCACTGACGTCTATTAAGCTTCGGCTGATGCATACGACACAGAACGCCCATACTATGCCCACGTGATGGTTAGTGCTATCAGGCCAGAGGCCCCTCGGATCAAATATCCAAATCATAGTGGATTAGGAACGCGCGGTAACAAGCAGAGACTCACGAAAGATTTGACCTCGTCGCCCCATCTCGAGGGCTTGCAGCAAGGGCTAAGAATGCCCGGCCACACCTCATAATTATCTTGCGGGCACCCTCCAGGTCAACCCGACTCCACATCACTCGCAATTAAGCTCGCGCGGGTACCCCTCAGGGCCAACCCGTCTTTAGTAACATGATTCAGTGTAAATTCATAGTAACCATAGTAACCGTGTGTCTAACACCATGGGGAAAAACTGAGGAGTCACCCTCGACGGATTCCACTCGATGTAATCATCAAGGTGAACGTAAGAGGATCCATCCTCGAGGTTCACACTTGAGGGGTTGCACGACAAAGTCGTATCGGAAGTGGCTAAGGCGGAATCACCCTCGATTACCACGACCGAATAACTACACTACCGGGTTAACATCAGAAGTGCTGATGAGGTCTCACCCTCGGCACTCGATAGTAACCCAGTAGTGTCGAGCAACTAAGGGGAAGTGATGTGCGGTGCTGGGGCCTGGTCTTTGATCCCGTTGATCGGGTCTTCGATGATGAAGCAGGGGCAACAATGACAAGATGGGGGTCACTAATGGATCACTAACCAACCTATACTAAGTAGGTAAGGTAACAATAAGCATGTTACAAAACCAGGCTATTCATCAGAATAGGAGCAAACAATAACATTAGCAAAATCTAATGCAAGCATGAGAGAATGGAATGGGAGATATCGGGATGATCAAAGGAGGGGCTTGCCTGGAAGCTCTGCTGAAAAGGAAGAAGTGTTGTTGTCGACGTAGTCGATCACAGGGCAGCATCAGTCTCGGGGTCTACTGGAGGGAAGAGGGGGAAGAAATAGTAAATACAGAGCAAACAAGGCATCATAAGGCATAACATGGCAATACGCAGCGCTAGGAGTGTTCTAACGTAGTGCTGCACGATATAGGTGAAGGGGGAATTCAACCGGGAATGTTTTCCCAGTTCCGGACCTTTGCCAAACAAAAGACCGGAGGGGGAATGTTCCCTGTTCAGATAGTTAGAGGCATCTGACAGGTAAACGGACCGCGCATTCCAATTCGTTGGATTTTTCTGAGCAACTTTCATGTAGAAAACATTTTCATCCGAGTTCCAGTTTATTTCCTATGAATTTCTAAAGTTTAAAACATTTTCTGAAATTATTTATATTAACAGAAATGGAATACAACGTCAGCATGACGTATTGATGACGTTAGCAGTCAACAGAGCGGCTGACCAGGTCAATCCTGACTAGTGGGGCCACTGGGACCCACTTGTCAGCCTCTGTGTGTTAACAGTGGGTTAATTGTTCTCACTTGGTTAATTAGGGGCGTGGGCCCCATGTGTTAGTGAGCATTCTAATTAGCAGATTTGTTTGAAAAACTTAATTAGCTTAATTATGTGCACGAGCCCACAAGTCAATGGCAGCTGGTGAATAGTGCCCATGTTGACCGTAGTCAACACGGTTAATTGAGGCGCTGGGGCCCACGATCAGCCTCCCAGGGTGGGCCCTCGCTTGTTAGGTCAGCGGCGGCGCCGAAGGAGTTCCGGCGAGCTCGTGCACGACGATAGATCGCAGGAGATGCTCGAAAATGCGCCATAGGACACCAAATTGCACGCGGTTTGTTGCATTCGAACGAGGACTCAATGTCGCGTCGCGTGGTGTGGTCGGTTGGACTCGGGGGTCACCAGAACTGCGCCGGCAACGAGTGGAGGCGGTGGTGGTTTTCGGGCGATCGATGCAACGGCAGCAGCAGTGCGCAAAAGCACGAACTAAAGGGCGTGGGAGGTACTACGCAACGCGGCGAGTGCTTGGGCCCCATCCCGTGACCAAATGGTCGACGGAGACATGCCGGCGACGTGCCTGGGCGGCGGCGCGTTCGGGCGCTGCGGAGGAAGTAGCTAGCGAGCGTGCGAGAGCGACCAGAGAGATGAAGAAGGAAGAGGGGCTCACCGAGCGGCACACACGGTGGCCCTTGGAGGATTAGTAGCAGCAGAGGGCGTCGCCGGAGTGCACAGTGACGTCGACGACCGAAGCGGAGGAAGGTGGCGATCCGGCGAGGCAGAGGGGCTCCGAGGACCGTGGCGTGGTCGCGATCATTGTGTTCAAGGACGAGGGGGGCTCCTGGACGCACGTGGATGGAGGACGGCCGCCGGTGGCCATGCGCATGGCGAGGCCCCGGCGACGGCTAGGCCTGGGCCGGCGTGGTGCGACAGATCTAGGGGAAGGGGGCGAGAGAGGAGTGGGAAGCTAGGAGGGTGAGTGGGTGGATGAGAGCGGGGGGAAACTCGAGGGGGCGCGGTTGTCGCCCTTATCCCCTCGGCACGGCGCCGGCGAGGTGGTGCGGTGGGGACGCGCAGGAGGAGCTCCGATCTGTAGAACAGGGGAGGAAGAGAGCTACCGGGGGGAGGTTGGCCGGCTAGCAGGGGTGGGCTGAAGCCCAGTGGGGCAAGAGGGGCTTGTCTCTTCTCCTTTTTTTATAATTCTTCTTTTCTTTTACAGAAAGGGGGGGTCTTGTAATATTTTGGGTGCCAAAATGATTTTTGTAAAATAGGGAATTTTCCACATAAATACAATGCAATTTTTGGCACAACCACAAAAAGTTTGGAAGAAGTTTGAAATGGATGGAATTTGCAAAAACATGGAAAAGCAATTAATTTGCTGTGCTGGCACTATTTTAATTTTCTATAGTCCATCTTAGCTTGGGGGGTGATGTTGTTTTCCTTAACAATCATTTGTTATGGAATTTTTACTAAATGTTGGACTATTTTGCAGCCACTTTTGTGCAACTTCAAAATTCACTTGCAAATTGAATTTGATTCCAAAGTGGAATTTCAAAAATGAGATTTGAATCAAAGGTGATTAAGCACTGTTTGTAAAAATGATTAGCTTAATCACAGAGGGTTACTGTAGCATTACACTGGGGGTGTTACATTGGGGTCGGGGTCGGGTGTGGTGTCAGGGTGTCGGGGTGTCGGGGTCGGGGTGTCGTGTCGGGGTTAGGGTGCTAGGGTGTCGGGGTCGGGGTCAGGGTCGAGGTCGGGGTGTGGTGTTAGGGTGTC